>NW_027187309.1:5186378-5238878 GCF_028583685.1 Petaurus breviceps papuanus
AGTACTGTCCCTCACCAGTGGACAGTACTGTTGTTGCAGGGGTCTGGAGACTGTCCTGCAGACAGAATGAATGCTGTCCACTGGTGAGGGACAGTGCTGTTGTTGCAGGGGTCTGGGAGCCTTTCTGTTGGTTCAGAAGCCCTGAAGAAGGATTTTCTTGTTGTATGTTTACAGAAATCCTGGGAGAGGGCTTTGCTAATGTGTTCAGGAGTTCTAGGACTGTTCTACGGACAGAGGATAAATTCATGAAGGGACTGGCAATGTATCTTATGGCCTTGCTAAGCCTTGTCTCCCCAGGAACTAAGATTGCTGAGAACTTGCCTCGTGTCAAGATGAAGAAAAGACCTCCATTTGGGTATTAGGTGCTGTGTTTAAACTTGATGTAACTCTGGGGTAGATTCAATTGTGATCCAGGGGTGGGGAACTTTTGACCTTTTTGTGTTCTATGGTTGAGCAAATGAATGTATTTTACTTATGTTTGGAAACTAATCTCCATTTGAGAAGAGGGGCTTTGTGGTGGACTTAATTAAGGTATAGCCTAGGGGTGGAGAAGTATTTAGAACAGAGACTTTGTAATTGATTGAATGATTGGAAGGTCCTGGGGTGGGGTAGTACTTGGAGATTATTTAATCATACTTAGTAAATACTGTATTTTGAATGATGTCATGTTTTGATCTTCTCTGTTCTGGGTTTGTTACTGAATAAAATAGAGAGCACCTATGCTGGTATTTTGAACCTGGGAAGTTGCCTTTGCTTGGTATTACATTACGAGGTCCTGGGGTGTGTGTCCAGCTTGCCAGAGCATGTGGACACCTCAGAGAGGTAACCCATCTAATACCTCTGGAAGCTGAGAAAACCTCAGTGTTTGGGATGGAAGCTCCCCTCTCTGGTGGCAGAGTCCTACTGTGGCAAAAAGCCCAGGGGTCAAGTGACTGAGGGTCAACATGACCAGGCAAAGGAAACAAAGCAGACAGACGATTCCAAAATAAGACTCCAATTGTGGGGACAAAAAGGAGCAAAGTATGGAACAGGAGGAAGACAGTGAAGTCAGAACTCCTGTACCAAAAGCTTCAAACGAAAATGCAAGCTGGTTACAGGCCATAGAGCACCTTAAAAAGCAGATAAGAGAAGTGGAGGAAAAATTGGGAAGAGAAATGAAAACAATGCAAGAAAATTATGAAATGAGAGTCAACAGCCTGACTGAGGAAAATAATACCTTAAAAAACAAACTGACTCAGATGGCAAAAGAGGCTCAAAAAGGCAATGAAGAGAAGAATGCCTTAAAAAGCCAAATTTGCCAGATGGAAAAAGAATCTCAAAAGCTCAATGAGGAGAATCATTGCGTCAGAATTAGACTGGAGCAAATGGAAGCTAATGACTTTATGAGAAATCAAGATACTGTTAAACAGATCCAAACAAATGAAACAATAGAAGGCAATGTGAAATATCTCATGAGAAAAACCAATTATTGGACTACATGAAAACCATGATCAAAGTATGAATCTAGAAATCATCCTCCAAGAAGTTCTGAAAGAAACTGCCCTGATGTTTTAGAACCAGAGGGCAAAATAGAGGTTGAAAGAATCCACCGATCACCTCCTGAAAAAGATCCCCCCAAAAAACCTCCTAGGAATATTATAGCCAGGTTCTGGAATTCCCAGATTAAGGAGAGAATATTACAAGCATCCAGGAAGAAACAATTTGAATATTGTGGAAACACAATCAGGATAACCCAGGATCTGGCAGCTTCTACACTAAGGGATCGAAGGGCTTGGAATATGATATTCCGGAGGGCAAAGGAGCTAGGATTAAAACCAAGAGTCACCTACCTAGCAAAACTGAGTATCATGTTTCAGGGGAAAATATGGTCATTCAGTGGATTAGAGGACTTTCAAGCATTCTTGCTGAAAAAACCAGAGTTGAATAGAAAATTTGACATTCAGATAGAAGAAGCAAGAGAGGTGTGAGACGGTGAACAGGGAAAAGAGATCATGAGGAACTTATCAAGGTTGAACTATTGGCATTCCTACATGGAAGAACAGTGATTGTGGCTTATCAAACTTTTCTCAGTTGTTGAAGGGAATAGAAATAGAAATATATATATATATATATATATATATAATGTCTATATATGAGGGTATATGGGCATGTGAATGCATATGTGAATGTGTGTATATATATGTTTATAGGTATAAATAGAGGGCACAGGACAAATTTAACAGGAAGGGATGATTCTTTAAAGGGTGAAGTTGAGAGGTGAGAGAGGAATATAATGAGAGGAGATAGAGAGAGACAGAATGGGGTAAACTATCTCATACAGAAGAGGCAAGGGAAAATGATTACAATGGAGAGGAAGAATAGGAAGGCAAAAGGGAATGGGTCAACCTTATTCCCATTGAATTTGGCTTGGGGAGGGGAAGAAGTACATACTAAATAGGGTAAATCACCCTCCAGGAGAGTAGGGGGGAAAAGGATGAGAGGGGGGATGAAGGAAGGCAGGCTGGGGGGGAGGGAAGTTGGAAGCACTCACTTTTCAGGGGGGACTCGATCAAGGTGGAGAATAGAATGGGTAGGAGGTTGGATAGGAGGGAGGGAAATATAGTCAGTCTTTTATAATATATCTACTCTGCTATTGTTTTGCATTAGCCACACATGTGCAACCTATATTGAACTGATTGTCTTCCCAGTGGGGGTGGGTGACAAGGGAGGAAGGGAATGAATCTGGAATTCAAAGTTTTAAAATCAAATACACACACACACACACACACACTATTATTAATACGATTTTACATGTAATAGTGAAGTGGGATGTGCAGGCACTAGGGCACTGGAAAAGTCGAAGGGAGTATGGGAGAAGATATGGGAGAGAGCAGATTGGAGGAGGGGATATCCTGTGGGACTGCTATTTTGGGGTGGTGGTGGGGGAAAGGTGGGGAGAAAATTTGTAGCTCAAAATCTGGCGGAAATGAATGATGTAAATCAGAAGTTAATAAAGCATTTGAAAAAATTTTTAAAAAAGTAATGATGAATTCAATGATTTTAGAAAAAAACATGAAAAGACTTGCACAAACTAATGCAGAGAAAAATGAGCAGAACCAAGAGAATATTGTATACAGTAACAGCAATACTGTTTTATGAATGATTTTGAGTGAATAATTTATTTTGTCTATTAACAAATATCCAAATTAACTATAAATGACATAGGAAGATACTTTCTGCATCCAGAGAAAGAATTGATAAATAGATGTACAGAATAATTTTATATACATATGCCTATTTGTGTTTAATGGTAGCCAGGGGGGCGGGGAGAAGGAAAGAAATTTACATGATAATTTTGTTTATTTGAAAGGAATAGCAAGTTGTGCATAGTAGATTTGCATTTTCATGTGCAATCATCTTTTTTGTTATGATGTTTGTTTTATTCAGTAAATTAAAAATATAATAATTTTTTAAACAAAATTCCAAGGAGAGCATTTTATATTTGCTACTGGAGTAATAAGGAGCTATTGGCATTTATTAAATTGGGTGATACTAGGGGGAAAAGATGATGTTATCAGAATTACTTTACAAAGATCATTTTAGCAGCTGACTTGAGGATAAACTGGAGTAGGAAGAGACTTGAGGTACAACTGGACGGCTATTGTTATAGTCTAGGCAAGAGGTGATAAGCATCTGCACTAGTGTGGTAACTGTGTGAATGAAGGAATAATTGATATGAGATGCTATATAGGAAGAAATGACAAGATGTACCAACAAATAGATTATGAGAGTTGTAAGAGAGACTAAGGGATCTAGAATAACACCTAGATTGAGAGTCTGGGTGACTGGGAAAAAAATAGTGTCCTTAACAGTAATAAAGGAATTGGAAAGAGTGCATAGCTAATAGAGAAGGAGAAAAATTTGTTTTGTACATAATGAGTTTTTAAGATGCAAATGGCACATCCGGTTCCAAATAGACAAAAGATAGTTGGTGATGCCGTACTGCAACAAAGAAAACAAACATTTATTAAGTGCCTACAATGTGTCCAGGCACTGTGCTGAGCACTTTACAAATGATATCTCTTTTAATCTTCACAACAACCCTGTGAAGTAGGTGCTGTTATGATCCCCATTTTCAAATAAGGAAACAAAGGCATATAGCTAGTAAGTGTATAAAGAAGACAGATTTGAATTTGTCTTAGTTCTAGTATTCTATCCACTCTGCCCCATAGCTGCCTTGAGATTACAACTCAGGAGAGAGACTCTGGTAGTTCTATAGATCTGGGAAACATCTGTATAGAAATTACAATGGAACCTAAGAGGCTGATGAGACTACCATGAGATTTTGTATAAAGGAAGCATATATCTTTCAATAATCTAGATCGAAGGCTTGAATCACTATTTCTTATTACTTAGATTAAATGCATCCTTTCATATTCTTAGAACGTGATGCTATGGAAGAAATATTGGTGTCAGAAGACCTCTCTTAGAATCTGTGCTGTGCCATTGTATGACCTTGGGAAAAGTCATTTCCCTGATCTAGGCCTTGGTTTCTTCCACAATAAAATAAAGAGGTTGGACTAAGTGATTTCTAAGGTCCTCTCCAGTTCTAATTTCTATCAGTTATTAGAATTTTTCTCTACCAAATAAAATTCCAAAATTAAATTGAGGAAGATTATTATAATTCTCCTTTCCAAGTTTTTCAGTGTTCTAAAACTGAGTAGCTTCCCCTTTCCACTCATCGATTCCTGAAATTTTCAGGTTTTTGCCAAGTGGCTTCATAAAATACTTTCTCCCCATTTCCTAAAACTCAGGTTTGTTATGAGGATCAAATTAAATAACATATGCAAAATACTTTGTAAACATTTGAATGCTATATGAATGTTAGAAATTATAGCACCCAGGGACAAGAGGCTTGTCATATTCATAGAAAAGTAATTTATTCATTCTATAATTAAGTCCCTACTGTGTGAAAATTATTGTTTTAGCCACTAAAGAAGATAACACTTTAGTGAAGAGAGTGTGGTAAATGAAAGAATGTGAAATTAGTGAAGACTTAGATTTAAATGCCAGATGCAGACACTTAATATCATATGATTCTGGTCAATACATTTAACCTGACTGTGCCTCCATCTCTTCACTTGATATTAAGAGTTATAAAATGGGGAAATATTGACTCTGGAATGATTACAAAACAGATGTAGTCACCAATAGGCTTACTTCCATTTGTCTTGAGGATATCTTCAACTGGCTACCCAATAAGCATCTCAAATTCAACATTTGCAAAAGATAATTTTCTTTCCTCCAAAACTCTTTCTTCTTCCAAAATTCCTTAGATGTGTTGAGAATACCACTATCCTTCTAGCCAAGCAAGTGCCTTTGTTCACAATTTTCATTTACCTTACAAATCCAAATCATCTGCCAAATCTTAATTTTATTTCCACAATATCTGTCATAACCTTTGGTTTTAACTATCATCACTCTGTTTAGTTGTTCAGAACCCTTCCCTTTGACAATATTCTCCTAATAAGTTTCACTTTTGGGGTGGCTAGGTGACACAGTGAATAGAACACTGGCCCTGGAGTCAGGAGGACCTGAGTTCAATTCCAGCCTCAGACACTTAACACAAAAACTAACCATGTGACTTTGGGCAAGTCACTTAACCCCAATTGCCCTCCAAAAAGCAAAAACAAAAATTCACTTTCTGTAGTATCTCTTCTCCAATCCACTCTTCATATGACTGCCAAATTTATAGTCTTAAAGTGTTGATCCACCCATAATATTCCCCTTCTCAAGAAATTACAACAGTGGCTCCTTTTTGCCTCAGAATAAAATACAATCATATCTGCTAAGTTTATAAAGTTCTTCACAATCTTGCTCTAGTCTATCTCTTCAAGTTACAAACATTATTTTATTCATGTATTCTATGTTAGAACCAAACTGGTTTACTTATACTTCCTTGTAAAGAACATTTCTACCTCTCAATTTTTTTTTTTATAGCTTTTCCTCCACGCCTGAAATGCATTTCTTTCTTACCTCTCCTTCCTTCAAGGTTCAATTCAGGTACCAACTCCTAGAGTAATCCTAAGCAGATGCTACCAGTTCTCTCCCCTACCAAAAATTGTTTTACATTTAATTCAAATATGTTTTGCACCTACTTTTCTATGAATGTTGTTTCTGCCAAAGAAAATAAGCTTGAGGGCAAGGACAATTTCATATGTCTAGTTCAATGCAACGCACATAATAGGTACTTACTAAGTATTTACTGAATTACTATTAGTAACTGAAAATATATTGAGTCATCCATAATTTTGATTCTTCAGAGATTCTAGTATTCTATGACTCACTGTCCTAGAAATATAGTCACTTGCATTAAGTTTCGCCCTTTGCTGACCTTCATTTAGGATAACACAGTCCTATAATGTATCTTAAAGCACCCTTACCAAAGGAGGCCAACAAGAAGAGATGGACTGGAATTTATGATTTGCCACCACTTAACTCTACTCTGTCATTTCAGCACTAGCACACCACTTCTTTATTAATTTGCTTACTTACTGGAAACAATCTCTTTGTCATACTCTTTCTTGAGAGTCATTTTTCATTATCTTTCTGATACTGTTTTGTGTTTTTATATCAGACTACAAAATACCTGAATTCATAAATATTTTGCTCCTAAATAAAATTTTATTTTATTTTCATTTTATTTTAGACTCAAAGGTCAGAACACAAATAAAGAAGAGAGAAAAGAAACAAAAATATATTATAAGCTTAAATATTGGAGCTTAAATACAAAGGAAAAAAATCATGCCATATGCATAGAAGAAGATGAGAGAACTTAAAATATATATCAATAAATTTTTATTTCAAAAAAGCATGTATGATAAATAATACATGTTGTGTTGAGAATTGCCCATCTTTTTCTTCCTTCCTTGTAAGTGTTCTTTTGTTCTCTGCTGTGCACTTTTAAAAATTTTGTTCTTTTTTTCCCTCCCCTCACCCCCTGCAGAAGACTACAATACCTTTTAGATAAAATAAGTACTCTTTTTAGTAGTTCCTAAATAGTTTAACTTTTTAAATTCAGGTTTACCCCAATCTTTCTTATGAGCTACCTAATTATGAATAAGAAGCTTAGACATACATTTTATATATATAAAAAACAGTCTGTTCTTATGAATGCCATATAATTAGCCTTTGGTATGTGTCTTATATTTCTCATGATTCTTGTATGTTGAATATCTTATTAACTTCAGAATTTTTTAACCAAGTCTTGAAAGTCTGAGAGTTTATCAAATGTTCATTTTTTTCCATTCAGGATAATACTTAACTTTGCAGGGTATGATATTTTCAGCCAGAGTCACAGTTCTTTTCCTCTTTGATATGTTTTGTTTCAAGACCTGCGATTCTTGAATGTCTCTGCTGCTAGGTCTTGTGTAATTCTAATTGTGGCACCATCATATATAAATTGTTTTAATCTTGATGATTTTAATATTTTTTCCTTGAGCAGGGGGTTCCTGAATTTGACTGTGATATTCCTATGAATTTTCTTCATAGGGATCTCTTTTAAGTGGTGATGGATGACTTTTCTATTTCTACTTTCCTCCCTAGTTCTAATGCTTCAGGACAATTTTCTTTAATTACTTCTTGTATTATTGTATCAAGATTCTTTATTTGATCATAACTTTAACTTAGTCTGATTATTTTTATATTTTCTCTTCTTGATCTATGCTCCAAGTCTGTTGTTTTCCTTGCAAGATATTTCACTTTCTCTTCTATTTTTTCATTATTCATATTTTGTTTAATTATTTCTTGATTTCTTATAATTTCATTGGCTTCATTTTGCCCAATTCTAATTTTCAAGGTATCATTCTCTTCCTTTAGACTGTGGATCCCCTTTTCTAACTGGTTGACTTTCCTTTCAAACCCTTCTTGTTTTTCTTGAATTATTCTTATTATTTTATTTTTTTAAGTTTTTCCTCCATCTTTGTCATTTGATTTTTAAAGTCTTTTTAAAGATCTCTTATGAATTCTTTTTGGGCTGGTGTCCATTTGGCATCACTCTTTGGGGGTTTCTTTACTTTAATATCTTCCTCTGAAGATAACCCTGGTTATCTCTATTCCCATAAAAGCTTTCTATGTTTGGATTCTTTCTCCTTTGCCTGTGCATTTTGTTGTGGTAATAGCTGAATTATTGTAATCATCTCTAGCCCTGGGGTGTGGGAAATGGTGCCTCTTGTCCCAGATCTTCAGTTCTCCCCTCTACCCTGGAATTAAAGCCAAATCTCCAAACTCCTGTAAGTGCCCACAGTCAGGGACTTTCTGCCCCACTGCTTCTGCACTCACCAGGCATGTGATGATTCCTTCTGCCCTCCCTGTTCCCCGCCCCTCTTGCTGCTCTTCACAGCACAGTTGGTTCTGGTATTCCTTGTCAACAAAGGTTCCCTTGATCTTCCAGGGCTCAGATGTCCAACTCCCCTCATTAGCCTAGGAGTAAAAGTTTCTGTGGCTAGGGCTAAGGCAGCCTCTCAAACCAACTAACCTCAGAACTTGCAACTTGTTGTTAAAATGGAACCAAGGCCAGAGATGTTTATTCCCAGGGACTGAACCTCATCCTGGGATTTTTCTTCTGATCTTCTAAAATTGTCAGAGCAAGACCCAGGTTATGTCCCTATTCTTATTTATCTCCACCCATACTTTGTTTGCCCTAAGGGGCTATTTTAACTTTTTTGTGTGTGGGGGGGTGAGAAATCTTGAGAGATTGGAATTTTCTGACCTATTCTGCCATCTTCTCAATAGCATTATTCTTAGGACACATTCCCAGATTGATCAGAGAATAGACATCTTATTGAGATTCAGTTTACCAGTACTCTTTCCTTTCTGACAGAAGAACCAGGTAGCAAAAGAACAGTACACACCTTCAGGGAAAAGAATTCTGAAAGTAGGTAATAGAGAGATAGAAAAGGAGATGGAAAAGAATGAGAAATGCTTCATCTACTTAAAGTCATAATAATTCTGAGCAAGAAAAACCTTGTAAAGTGCCTAAGCAACTTTTAGTGCTCCTTGAAAGATCTGAGGAATAGAATTAGTGTCATATGATGAAAAAAGTACAAATGTATCATTTTTTTAAAAAAGAGGGGTGGAGGGGAAGCTAGGTGGTGCAGTAAATAGAGCACCGGCCCTGGAGTCAGGAGGACCTGAGTTCAAATCCGACCTCAGACACTTACAAAAAATTAGCCATTTGACCTTGGGCAAGTCACTTAACCCCCAATTGCCCTACTTTCCCCCCTCCAAAAAAAAAAAAAGGAGGGGTGGAAAGGAGGGAGTCTGTAAACTATAAATCATTCAGTTTGACTTTAATTCTTGACAAAAATTCTAGAACATATTATTAAAGGGCTAACTAATAGGCATCTAAAAAGGCAATAGGATCCCAAGGAGTCAAAATGGATTCATTACACTAATTTTTTTTTCTTTTGGGACAGTGTTATTACAAAGTAGACCAGAAAAATATTGGAGACATAATTTATCGATTTATCTATCTATCTATCTATTTTTTTAAGCAATTGGGGTTAAGTAACTTGCTCAAGGTTACACAGCCAGTTATTTCTGGGTGTGGTGCTAAGTATCGCTAAGTATCAGAGCCCAGATTCGATCCCAGGTCATCCTGACTCTGGAGCCTGTGCTCTTACTCACTGAGCCACCTGGCCGCCCCTAAACAATTGGGGTTAAGTAAACTTGCTCAAGGTTATACGGCCAGGTGTTTCTGGGTGGGTGCTAAGTGTCTGAGCCCAGATTCGATCCCAGGTCATCCCAACTCTGAGGCCAGTGCTCTTACTTGCTGTGCTACCAGGCCTCCCCAATTTACCTATTTTTTAAGAAATAATTGAAAATGTTTATTATGTTGTTAATTTTTACATGTAATTGAAAATTATTTAATGAAATAAAAATATATTTTAAAAAGAATGCAATTTATATTTTATCTGACTCCATCATTCAAATCATTCAAATTGCTTTTTAAAATGTTTCCTGAATATTTAAAATATTATGTTAAAGCTATATTTTAATTTTTTATTCTTTCCAGTTTACTGACCTACATTTTAGAAGTTGAAAAATTGAATTCTATCCTATTAAAATAAAATATTTTTACTTACCATAACCAATAGGCAATGAGATCTTCCAGGTGCAATCTAAATTGTTGGGGTAAGCTCCAGGAAAACCTGGACTCAAGATCACTCCAGTCATGCTGTTCAGTGTTCCACCACATTTTGCTGTTAAATGGATAGTGATATTCAGTTTTGTGGATCATTTGGGCATCATCACTCTTTTCAAGAATACTTGAAAGGAATATATCTTCCTATATTATACTAAATACAGATAAGCATTAAAAATGACAAAAAGAAAAGGTGAATTTTCATTGTAAGTAGTAGAGCTAAACTTTCAATTTGACTGTATTTTGGAATTCAGAGACTGGCTGACATTGATAATTCACAATTATACCATTCTTTATGTCTTAATCAACCCAAATTTGAAAACTGTCATGAAAGACATTTTTAGGTTTGTGCATAAACAGAAAATGAAGTAGTTCAGTCACATATCATATGTGATGGATAAAAAAGTAAATAGTCCAATTATTCTAAGAGTATTCACAAAATATTAAAAAAGACAGAGAAAGGTTATATCAAACATTGGTTGGATCCTCTACAGAGGCTTTTTTTTTTTTTAAGCAATCAGGGTTAAGTAACTTGCTCAAGGTTACATGGCCAGTTATTTCTGGGTGTGGTGCTGAGTATCTGAGCCCAGATTTGATCCAGGTTATCCCAACACTGGAGCCAGTGCTCTTACTCACTGAGCCACCTGGCCACCCCTAAGCAATTGGGGTTAAGTAACTTGCTCAAGGTTACACGGCCAGGTGTTTCTGGGTTCTACAGGGGCTTTTAACAGAAAGACATGCACAAGACAGCCAAGATAAAAAAATTATAAAAAGACTGAAATCAGTTAGCAAGTATTTACTAAATGCTTGCTATATTCCAGCAACTAGTCTCAGCAATCAAGATCCAAAGGAAAAAAAAATGAAACAATGCGTTTCCTCCAAGAGCTTACATTCTATCAGGAGAAACAACACACACATACACACACATGTGTGTATACATACATATGTGTTTACATATATAAAAATAAACAAATAACTACTTCAGAGGTTGGGAGATTAGGAACTAAAGTAATGTAGGAGGTGGCAACTGAAGTTAGCTCTAAAGAAAACAAGAGATTCTAAGAAGCAGAGTTGAAAGGCAGTATATTCCAGGCATGGGCTATAGTCTGTGCAAAAGCTGATGGAATGGCATGTGATTCACATCAATGGAAGAAGAAACCACACTAGTGGGACTACAGATCAACCTAAATCCACTGGAATTCAGGGAGGTACGAGAGAAGTGGCGATTTCATGCTACTTTCTCCTTCAGGAGACCAGTTTGGGTAGTAGACTAGACTGTAAGTATAGGTCTGTGTTCTTCACTCATTTGCTTGTGTTTTTAGAGCCACACAAAGTGATTATTAAGAAAAAAACAAACAAAAGAATAGTAGCACATATACATACATATGTGTGTCTATATATGTATATATACACACAAATAAATGTTTCCCCTTTCAGAGCAAATATCTAGAAATTGCAAACATATTAAAAGAATGGCGAAATAGATCAAAATCATTTTGAATACCCTCTTTTGTAATTGCCTTCAGAGACTGTAGAATGATCTTTGAAGTATCCTCAAAAATGACAAAATTTCATTCCATAAAGCTGGGTTTAATGTCTGGAATTAACTAAATTACACTGGCAAATATCCTTAACGAAGTTGGGTAGCAGCTTTTTAAATTATCATTACAAAGACAAGGATTAATTTTCTTTTGTTACTCATAGAATGGTTTTAAAGAGAAACTGTTTTGAGCTATATGATAACAATACTAACAACAAGCTTATATTGGCATAGTGATCTAATTTGTTCATAGCAGAAATAAGCATATAATTTTTGAGAATGACTATGTTGAAAATGAAAGATTCATTTTAATATTCATTTTCTACTATATAAGCTCCTGTGGTCAGGAATTTTCATTTTTTCTTTGTAACCTCAGTGCCTAGCAAAGTATCTAGCAAATGACAGACACTTAATAAATTAGTGTTGATTGACATCATCAAATGTTTTAGTGTATACTATGCACAAGGCAATTTGCTAGCCACAGTTGGGAAAGCAAATACACATGGGGCATGATTCTTTCCTAAATGATTTTATGATATAGAAAGAAGGTAATAAATATGTATATATATGTATATATATATAAAACAGAATGCTTGCTCATCCTCCTTTCACAGAGGATACATTTAATGTTCTGGGATTCTTCATCTAGACAACTTCATATTGTGTAAATGACAGTGAATGACATTGGCTGTCCAGTACTGATCCTCATTTTGTGATAGGCTAATATTTTTCCTATCATAGATAATGGATGACAACTTTTTCTACCCTTATGTAATAAACAACTATTGGCAGAGTTCTTAAGAACAAAGGATCATTTAATCTCAACTTCCCATTTTACAAATGATGCTATATGATTTGCCTAAGGTTATACAAGTAGTGTCAAAGGTAGGATTCAAATTTCTTCTGGCATTTGGGACATTATTCTTTCCCATTTATCTCTAATGTATAATTTATTAAGGGCCTCAAGATTTTGCTTTGCATTAACTATATTTGGTAAATAATTTTAATGTTATTTTATGCATAAATAATATGACATGACAATATAAATAAAACTTACATGATACACTATGTATGAGGTATTCTTTTAAAAAGTAGGATTTATGTAGCATTAATTGTGGCAATGAGATAAACTTTATCTAACAAATGCTAGAATGGCCCAGTGGATTATGGAGCCAGCACTAGAGACAAGGAGACCAGGGTTCAAGTTCAGCCTCTGACACCTTTTGGCTTAGTGACCTTGGATGAACAGCTTAATCTCTTAGTGCCCTATTCTACAGTTTAAAACTTTAATTTGCAGAATAGTTGCTAATCTGCATTGATGGAAGGAGTTTGTATACCAGCCAAATCACTAATTATCAGCTGCTCTGATAACTATTCAATCAATTGACAAATCATAACCTTTTTCATATCTGACTCTTTTGCTCCACTCACACAGCTACCCCTAGTTTAAGCCCTCATCAAGTCTTTCTTTAAATTATTTTAGCAGCCTCTTAATTGGTCTACCTTCCTCAAGTCTCCACCTAACTCTCAGTCATTCCACACAGAGTTGTCAAATGAACTTCCTTAAGTGCAGATTTAACTATTTCATTTCCGTAAGAACAAGAACCACAAGAACAGCTCATATTTATATAGTATTCAGAAGTTCGAGAAACACTATACATGTTATTTCATTTGATCTTCATACAATCTTGCAAGGTAAACGCTATTATTTCCATTATACAGATGAGTAAACCAGGGCAGAAAACGATTTAGTGACTTGACCAGGGTCTTACAGCTAGTAAGTGTCGGAGGCAGGATTTGAACTCAGGTCACCTGACTCCAAGTCTAGCATTCTATGAACTGTGTGACACAGGAGTCCTGAACAACCAGTTCTAGTGGTTTTCTATTACTTTTAAAATAAAATTATCTGCTTAGCATTTGAAGTCCTATACAATCTGACCGCTGAAAATAACTCCCTCACTCTGCAATTCAGCCAAACTGGCATTCTTTTCTATTACTTCTCAAGACACTTCAATTACCTTGGCAGTGGTCATCACTTTGGAATGTTTTCCTTTCTTATCTATACTTCCTAGAGTCTATCTCTTCCTTTGAACTGCCATTCAGATACCATCTTTTCCATAAAGCTTTTCCTTATGTTCCAACTGCTAGTGCTCTCTCCTCCAAACCACCTTCCATTTAACTACTTTGAATGCATGTATACTATATATTATATTTAAATGCATTTATATATGTGTATGTGCATATATGTATACACATATACACACATACTCATATCCACAGTAATATTCTCACTATAAGTGAATGAGACAAATTTGTAACTGTATTAAATGGTGGCTCACAGATTTTCATCAAGACAGTGAATAAATGATTTGGAACACTTGGTTTTAACATGTACCCAGGGCAAGAAGAAACATTTCTTTGATCATGTTCATTTTGCCCTGCAACATTCATGTAGCAGTAGAAAAAGATGCAGAATTAAGGTCAAAGGATTTGGATTACCTTGAGCAAGTCACAACCTCTCTTAGCCTCAGTTTCCATATATGCAAAGTATGGGGGATCTGAAGTAGATAATACCTAATACCTCTTTCAGTTCTAAACCTGTTTCTATGATGAACACAGGCAAAAAGTATATGATGATAATATTTGCTTACATTTATATGTAGCACTTCAAGGTTTGCAAAGGCTTTGCATTCATAATCTCATTTTATGCTCACAATCACTCTGTAAGGCAGGTGATATAAAAACAAGCACAAAGTATTTGCTTTCCCTTACTATATATTGGTGACTCAATGTGTAGACTAACATTTGTTAGCTTTCCTATGAATTATCATGTGCCTTACATTTGGAATTGCAATCACTTAACATTCTCAGCTTCTATAACATTTCTATATGCTGTAGGTGTTATGAGCAAATGGTTTTCATCAAAGATGATTATCCCTAAACTATAATTTGCTAGTGCACAGTACATTTAAATAAACATTCATGAAAATCAAATTTGCTTTGACATTAACTGTATATAGCAACCAAACTACAGCTTTTTTATGAAATTTGAAAGTTGAATTAAAATCTAGGAATGTTTGTTGAAAAGTGTTTCCATTTCAAAATTAACAAGTCAATTAGGTGTTGTAGTTCCTAAATGTAATTTTTTTAATGTAAATTTAAATAAATATAATGATCCTGTTCCTATGCCTGTTGTAAGGCAGAGAAAAAAAAATCCTCAGGGGGAAAAGTTTTTCTGTTTTTGTTTTGTTTTGAGGAACTGTAAGAAAGTGGGGGATAGCACTAGGTCTTTCCAAATGCTCATTGCTCTAGTGGCCTATAACGCTAATGGAAGCACCAAACATCCCAATCACCCAGGTTTATAATCTTGGAGTCCATTTATGGTTTTTAAAACATGTTCTCTATACTCACTAAATAAGTTAAATCTTGTCATTTCTACCTTTTTATTATCTTTTCCATTAGGCCCCTTCTCTCCATTTCAATCTTACATACTCTAATTCAGTCTCTTTTAGCTAATTTTTTTTTGCCCAGGTATAGGACAGGTAGTTTATTCCTACTCAGAAAAAAATTGCTAAACGTGTAAGAATAATGATATGCAGTAACAGAATGAAGTGTTACATCATCTTTTATTAAGGAGAATATATTAAACTACTCATCTTTCTGCCTCAAGTTATCACTTCCACAATCTATCTTCCCCATCAGTGATCAAATAAGCATTCTTAGGTATCATAGTGATCAATTTAATTCACTTCTTTTCAATAAATATTTATTAAGCACAGTAGGTACTTAATACATTTTGATTGCCTATGTTTCAATGAAAAATAGTCCTTGTTTCCACAGAGTATACATTCCACCAGGGAGTTACTTAAAAACAAAACAAAAAAACAAACAAATACACCAGACAAGTCATTATATAATAATTTAAGGAAAGAAAAAAAACTATTAACTGAGAGGATTAAGAAAGCTTTCACTTAGATCTGCCACTTAAGATAAATATTAGGTGCCTATTATTTGTCAGACTCTGTACTAGCACCTGAAGATATACAAAGAAGCAAACCAAAAAAGTTAATCAGCTCTGACACTCAAAGAACTTACATTCTATTAAGGAAGATTTTATACATACACACACATGCACACACATATGTATGTGTATATATCATATGTATGCATGTATGTGTATGTATGTATAGAACCTATATAGACAATACATCCAGAATAAATACAAGATAAATTCAGGAAGAGCCTAGTAGTTGGTTAAATTAGAAAAGGCTTCATGTAAAAGAGGATGCTTGACCTAAGCATGGAAGAAGCTAAAGATTTTTAAATGAGTAAGAGATGAATGGAAAGCATATTACTGACTCCAGGTCTTTGCTCACATTACCCTGTGTGGGGGATCTCCCTCCCCCTTCAACCATTGAATTTTCAGTCACCCTCTGAAGCTTAATTCAAAAACCATCTTTATCTTCTCATCAGTAATTAACTCCCTCATTGGACCTCACATAGCATTTTGCAGTATACTTCTCTAACACACATCATTCAATATTTTGTGTGATAACAATTTGTGTTTGTGACTTATTTTTCTACAGTATTCTAAAGTTATATGAAGATAGGAACCACATCTGATAATCTTGATATTTCTGGCAGGGCCTAGAAAAGAGCCTTATGTACAATATATATTTTATAAGGTCGTTAAATTAGCATCTGTTTTCTGAGTCTAATCCTAAATAACCTTATGAGCTATAATTTGGCTTCTTCAATTTGATTTCTTAGGAACATATTCCTACACCAAATATAGAATATACAATCTTACCAATGCAAAGGGGAGAAGGATAATTCCAACGTCGAACTGTTCCTGGCATACAAGAAATATGAGAACGACCCTGTTTAAAAGAAAATTAAATTAATACTCTGAAAATTTAAATTGAAAAAGTCCGCCCCATCCAAAAAATTGTAGTTGTACTTTCTAAGACGAATCTTTTATTCCAACTTTAAGTAAAAAAAATTATGCATAGTTTTACTACTTAGGATAGAATATTTTAATTAGACAAAACTAAGTCATTAGGTACATCACCTGAATTTATTGCCAGTTGAGGAAGGGAAAATTATGCCAAGATACACAACTGACTGGAAGGGTATAATGTCAGTATTTCATCAGTGTATAAAGCAAGTAATTAATTACATTCTGAGTACAAATCATTGGAACTAAGGTTTTTTTTTTATTTTTAGTCAGAAAAGTTAGGACTTATGGTTATTATAAAGTAAAGCAACTTTGCAAACTCTAATGTAATGCTTTCTGATCAATGGAGATCTCAGTTTCTGTTTCTATCTCTGTCTCTCTAGTTCTCTCTGTCTGTCTCTCACTTCTCTGGGCATATAAAACTATGTTAGCTTTCAAAAAATCTATTCCACTGATTGCTTAGTATTTTCTTTAAGCATAGGATCAAATGGCAAGGTTTCTTTTTGTGTCAAAGATCTGTTTTACAATGAAAGAAAAAGTAATGGAAAAATCAGTTAATTTTCAATCGTTTGAAATGACTGTCACTTTTGTTCTATTTTGTCTTCCTTCTATAATTTATCTACAATGCTTATTTAACTTATACATTTTCAAATGCCACATGCAAAGGCAGGTGAAAATAAATCTTTAACTGATGTTAAATAATCCTAGACACATTTGTTGTTGGGATGTTGGGATACTGAGGTTATCAATGACAAATGGATTTCCTAAACTTGGCCACCCAATCCTCACAATTCAACTTATTTTTAAGGCTGCTTCAGAAAAAACTCAAACGAACATATACATATGTGCTAAGATTACACTATAAACTGTCCCTGAGTGAAATCCCAGGCACATGTTGACTGCCTTAGAAAAAAAGTTATATAATACATTTTTCATTGAATTACAGAGACATATAACTTGACCAAGCAGAACAAAAGCTTTTAAAAGACCTCTGCTGAAAAACAACAATAAAATGCATAGTTATTATGAATCCAGTTCATATCCTGCTATTTATTTTTGTAATGGACATATATTCCTGATGATTCTACCTAAAGATCTTGGATGAATCAAAAACAATATATGATCTTGTAAAATATATATATAGTTTACCAGTTTCCAAAAGGGACCTGTCTGCTATCATTTTTTAAAAGGAAGACTAGAATTTAGTCAGCATGACATTTCTATAAGGGAAAATCAAATTCTTTTCTTTGCTTAAAAGTGACTAAGATCCTATAGAAATCAGGTAAAAGTATTTTAATGAATTTGAATATAAATCAAGTTTGCAATCTGTATTTTATCCTAATCAGCAAAGGGCCTTTGGGGTTTTAAACCCAATAAACAACACCATACGTGCCCTGCACCCCCTTTTTGTTTCTGCAGGCACTAACATGGGAAAAGACAAGTGTTGTGTAATGAATAGAAACCTGGCCTTGGCTGTATTGGTGTATGACCTCAGGAAAGTTCAAATCCTGCCTCTGAAACATGTGAGCTATATAAAACTGGGCAAGTCACTTAACCTTTTAGTGGCCCTATTAAGTTGCAGATCAGTTGCTCATCTACATCTATAGAGGGATTTTTCACACCAGAGTTCTCCACAGGATTGAAATCACAGGTCCAGTCCAAAAAAATGAAAAGAAAAAAAAAAGATCAATATGAAAGTTAATATTGAAAGAAAAATAAGACTCACAGATAAAACATTTTATTTTTATACATGTTATCATTTTGAATGCATTAATTTGTAAGTTTAAGTTCCCAAATGTTTGCAATTAAGAAGGGAAAAAGCAAAATGCTTTATGTGCATTCTAATGAAAGCAGCAGCTTGTGAACTCAGTTTGTGTTGAAGGAAAAAATAGCCCAGTTTGCATTTCAAGAGAGCTAGTAAATAGCCTGTTTGGGGTTTGCAGGTGTGAGTCCACTTGTCTTTCTCTGGAAATGGTATATTAAACAATTTGTTACATGAAATACTCTCTCTAAAGAACCCTGTGTTATTTATTTTCTAAGGACTTGAGGGTCTCATGAGAGGGAAAAGAAAGTTTGCAAAAAACATGTTAATAGAACTAAAGTGATATAAACAGTGGAAAAGATTTTCAAAAATATGGTAAGGAGAGGAAGATGAGAAGTCTTAAGAGTATGAGGGGAAAGAAAACTAAAAGGACTTGGAGAAAGAGGAAAAAGAAACAAAAAGCAGAGACAAAAGAGGAGGAGAAAAGAATGGTGAAGAGGAAGAAAAGGAAAAAGAGAGGAGGAAGAGAAGACCTAATGATGATGATAATGATAATGACGATGTTTTCCTTGACAAAATTCATATGTAATGTCATTTAAAGAAAAATTATGTGAAGTTAATCCCCAAATTAGTACACATTGAGAATAACAGGTATATGTTTGGATGTTGTGAGAATTCAATAAAAATAAAAACGGAACAACTTTTCCTAAATGTGTACAGTTCAACTGACTCCTTGACCTGTGACTTTTACAAGGCTTTTACAGGAAATTATGGGAGTAGGGGCGGCTAGGTGGCACAGCGAATAGAACATTGGCCCTGGAGTCAGGAGGACCTGAGTTCAAATCCAGCCTCAGACACAACAGAAAAACTAGCCCTGTGACCTTGGGCAAGTCACTTAACCCCAAATGCCCTACCTTCTGCCCTCCAAAAAAAAAAAAAAAAGAAAAGAAAATATGAGAGTAAATAGTCTTCTAGGCACAGGAATAAAAGATGAATGAGAAATCATAGAATTATAGCACTTCAGAATGCTAAGGCTATAAGAGATATTAGAGGCAGATAATCAGATTTTTAATTTTTCACTCTTTTCACTAGATCATTCCCCAGTTATATCTTTTGTTTTAGCATACATTCTTTGGTGATGGAATTGAGTAAAAGCAAATATACTTATCATGGTCAAATCCACAATCTTATTATGTGCTACTAATATGCTTTCTGTGAACTGTACTTTTTTTTTCCTGGTTTACAATCTGTTGACACAATTATGTGGCTATAAATTATAATTATTTTCTCCAACAAATATGTATAAAATAAATTAAACTCAGTAGAACATCAGTGGTCTTTTCCAGAAATAGACCAGATCTATAGCCAGGGCACCTTGCTTCAAATTCTATCTCTGTAATTTTCTTTTCCTTCCCTCCTCCCTCCCTTCCTCCCTCCCTTCCTTCCTTCCTTCCTTCCTTCCTTCCTTCCTTCCTTCCTTCCTTCCTTCCTTCCTTCCTTCCTTCCTTCCTTCCTTCCTTCCTTCCTTCCTTCCTCCTCTCCCTCTCTCCCTTCCTTCCTTCTTCCTTCCGGAGGGGGAAGGTGAAGCATTCAGGATAAAGTGAGTTGCCCAAGGTTACACAGCTAGTAAGTGTAAATTGTCTGAGGTTGCATTTGAATTCCGGTCCTCCTGACTCCAGGTCCAGTGCTCTATTCCCTGTGCCACCTAGATGTCCCTCTCTGTAATTTTCTACACATGTTACCTGTAACAAAGGATTCACTTCTCTGGGCCTCAATTGTTTCATCTGTAAAATGAGAAGTTGAACTAGATGTCTTCCAAGCCTTCAAGCTCTGAATCTAAGAATCTTAGCTAGGACATTTATTTATTGGTTTGTATATAGTTTTCAACTTGGACAACAGACATTGCTCATCTTTTTGGTTTTTTCCTAATATATTTTCTAAAATGATCTCTTTGAAATGGTCATGAATATAAGTGAGGAGATTCCTGTACTGATCTAGAGTTTGACACAATCAAAATTGATTGATAAATGAAAGCCAACTGCATTAGCATATACAAACTTTCTTTTTCTTTTTAAAATTTTCTTTTTAATTTATGGAATAAAAGAAGCATTTCTATAACATAGTACAATAAAAAAAGATGATTGCATGTGAAACTGAAAATTCACTATGTGCAACTTGCTATTCTTTTCAAATATACAACAAAATTATGTAATTTATTTTTTTCTTCCCTCCCTCCAGTCCCCCCTTCCCTGCCTGAGAGATGGATACCATTAGAAACAAACAGGTAGGTAGATAAGTATAAAATTATTCTACACATCTATTTATCAGTTCTTTCAGGGATTGTGTCTTTCTTCATATGTCCTTTATAGGTAATTTGGGTATATATAATAGTCAAAATAACTTATTCACTCAAAGTAGTTCTTAAAACAATATTGCTGTTACTATATACAGTGTTCTTCTTCTTTTGCTCATTTCATTCTTCACTAATGCAAGTTTTTCCATCTTTCTTCTAAAATCACTGAGTTCATTCCTTATAGCATAGTAGTAACTTGTTCAGTCATTCCCCGATCAACTACCCTATTGCTTTCCAGTTTCTCAACAATTTTTCCCAAATAATGAATTTTTATCCCAGTCTTAAGTCTTTACATTTGTCAAATACAAGATTATTATGTTTATTTGCTGCTGTAAATTTTATGTCTACTCTATTCCATTGATCTACCTTTCTATTTCTTAGTCAGTATCATATAGTTTTGATAATTACTGTCTTATAATGCAGTTTAAGATCTAATACTTCTAAACCTCCTTCCTTAATTTTTTTCATTATTTCTTTTGATGGTCTTTACTTTTTGTTTTTCCAAATGAATTATTAATTAATTAATGTTAATTAATTAACTTTCAAATAATTATCTTTACTCTGAAATTAACTTTTTTTTGAAATGTTGATGCAAGACAACTTTAAAATAACTTAAGATTTTGTTACTATGAGATTGTTGTTTGTTAAAAAAAACTGAATAAAAGGTGAGCATAAGAATAGATCATAAGTATCAATATGTTTTAGAAGTAGGGAAAAGAAACTTTATGGATCCCAAAAAATCCTTTGATTTTCTTAAAATGGGCTTTATATTTGACATCAGAAGAACTTTATCTTATTGCATATATTATTAGTGTGGCTGAATCATGGGGAGAAATGGCTATACTAAGCAATCATTTTTCTTTTTATTTCTAAAAGACACTACAATTTCTAGGAAATGCACTGTCCCTTAAAAACGAGTGCCAGAGCTGGTTTTTGAAAAGGGGCTTCCTGACTACAAACTGAATACTCTATTAAACCATTCAATCTTCAGTAGTGACAATGAATTCTTACTGTCCTGTAAGAAATGAGGAAATAAATTATTTCCAAAAGAAATGGGAAAACTTACATAAACTGATGCCAAGTGAAGTGAGCAGAACCAGCAGAAGTAATTTATACTATTACATCAATATGATAAAAGAAGTATAAGGACTTTGGTAACTAATGAAGAGTTAAATGAACAGAACCTAGAGAACAATCTATACTGTAACAACAGTGTATAAACAAATAACTTTGAAAGCTATAAGAACTATGATCAATATAATAACCATTCATGGTTCCAGAGGACTGATGAAAAATGCTATCCATCACAGAGAGGTAATGGATTTAGGTTGTGGAATGAGATATATGTTTTTGTGTATGGCCACTGGGAGAATTAGTTTTGCTTGACTATGTATATTTGTTAACAAGAAATTTGCTTTTCTTTTCTTTTTCAATGAGGTAGAAATAATAGGGAGAGAAAAAAGATTTCTGTTGTTTTTTTTAATAGAGATGTAGGGGGTGCTAAAGATGTGAAATGTTTTGCAAATTTTTAGATGTATCATTAGTCTTACTTAACTTCTTTCGTTTGTTATAAGAGACCTCTCATAAAGTGAGAGTAACCTGTAAATGTTTGAATATAAAAATAAGAAAGTGCCAAAAAACAAAGTGAAAACTGTTTTTAGAATACTTATACAGACTCTGACCTACTTTTTCTCATGACAAAGAGCATATATTGATGGAACAGCTGCCCATGTTTATGGTATAATGTTTAACTACAAAATTGAACAAAGTCTAAGAGCAATAGTTTATTTAGGCTGATCTACCTACCAGGTTCACTTAGCCCAGTGGTCTATGGATTTAAATGAACTAATGACCACAAGATAAGCCCTTCCAAGGAGAATGAAATGCAAAAGAGTACCTGCAATGTGTATCCTGGCTCACATTGGAAGTAGAGAACATCATTCACCATGTACCTATCTCCTATTTTGATGCCATTGCTAGGAAGCACTGGTTCTTGGCATGCTGCAAGGCCAACAGCTGCAAAAACAAAAGCAGAAATAATGAGACATTTAAGAACCATTTGCCCTGTCTTCTCAAACAGAATAAGGTTTCCCTTCTAGTCATTAACTTCTACAGGAGGAAAAGAGAAAATGTAACTAGACTTCACTGAATTTCACAGATGGAACTCATATATAGCTTCCTCATCTGTAAAATGAAGGTGTTGGATTCATGGATCTATAATGTCCCTTCTAATGGTAAAATTATTCTATGACTTAGTTGGACTATATTAATTGGTTCCTAAGCCATATTGTAATAAAAAGAAGGTACAGTTTAACTTAAATTAAGCTGTATAATTTCATAAGGTGAATTCAAATCGAGAAACATTTTTAATCACATACCACACTCAAGTCTTTGTGCTAGAAATACAAAAAAGAAACACAAAATAAAACAATACCTGCCCTCAAACAGCTCAAAATCTAATGGAAGAATATAATATATGCAACAAGCAGGTCAACTACCATTTATTAAGCACCTACTATGTACGAGGCTCCGTGCTAAGTACTGTAGATACAGAGAAAGGAAAAAAAATCTCTGCTTACAATCTAAAGGGATAGATAATAGCCAAACCATTGGGTTCACATGAGATATAAAAAGGCTAAATCAGAAATAATCGAAGTAAGAGAAATAAAACAAAACAATGTAGAGAGAACTAAATAGATTCGGAGTAAGGGGATCAGGCCTGGAATCCTAGGCTTCTGGCAAATTAACTCTGTGCCTGGACATGTTCTTTCCCCTCCCTATCCCTCAATTTTATCACCTATCAAATGAAAGAGTTGTACTATGATCTCTAAGATTCTTTTAAAATTTTGACTCCTGTGATCTTACGAAATGCTGAAGATGACCTTATTCCCCAAAAGTGAATTTTATGTTGGGAATTTCAAATACTGAGGAAAATCTTTTGGGGAAATTTTAAGGCAGTGAAGAATAAAGGAATTAGCACTCAACTCAAATTCAGAAAACTTGGTTCAACTACCAAGTTTGTTATTAACTTGATTCTGGAAGTCATTCCTCTTTTCTGGTCCCAGAGTTTTTTTCATCTGTACAATAAGGGAGCTAGAACTAAAATATCCCTTAAACTCTTCCCAGATTTTATGTTCCATGAAATAAATCATTCTAAGCAGGAATACTGTTAAATCATACTAGGTCTGCCTGCTATGCCCATGTCGACTGCTGGCCCTAATCAAGGACATCATAAATACTGTTTTAATGCAATCATCAAAATGCAATCGGAATACCCCCAAAAAAGTGTTCTATTGCAATTCACGGATTTTACAAAGGTTTATACATTGTACATATGTGTTCTCTCTTGCATTATTTACTGGAGAATAATTTTAGATATTTATATATTTTGAATATTTAGATATTCTGAATTGGGCGGTCTAACAAACTTGTCATCAAGCTTCTGGTCTAGCAAAATGGTTTTAAAATAATGAACTTATCAAAAAGAACAGTATCCTAATTGGACTGAAAATAGTTTAAAACCTTATCTACTCCCAATAATAAAAAGTGAAAGTTATGAATCAGAACACAATCATAGAGATTATCAGTTTCTTGGGAATTCATAAGAGACAGTGTTTTAAAAACAGTGAATAAAATTCAAAGGCAAGACTAGTTTTATGCCTTGTAAAAGAGAAAGACTTTGCAACACATGATACAACATTTAGCTAACATTCTGTCAGTAGATATAAGAGCACTTTTATCAGGGACAGAATTGGATTATATGATCAGGTGCAGCTAGATGGCCAAACAGAGACCTGGACATAAAGACAGGAGGATCTGAGTTCAAAAGCAGCTTCAGATTCATACTAGCTGTGCAACAAAACTAGGTAAGTCATTTAAACCTCTGTCTTAGTATTTTTTTAATTAATAAATTTTTAGTTTTCAACATTTATTTCCGTAAGATTTTGAGCTGTAAATTTTCTCCCCTGCTCTCCCCTCCCCCTCAAATGGCATGCAATCTGATATAAGTTCTACATATACATTCATATTAAACACATTTTCACATTAGTCGTGTTGTAAAGAAGAATTAGAAACGAGAGGAACCATGAGAAAGAAGAAATGAGAGAGAGAGAGAGAGAGAGAGAGAGAGAGAGAGAGAGAGAGAGAGAGAGAGAGAGAGAGAATACTAGGCTTCAATCAGCACTCGATATTTATTTTTCTAAAAGTAGACAGCATTTTATATAGCAAGTCTTTTGGAGTTGTCTTAGATCCTTGTATTGCTGAGAAAAGCTAAATCTATCAAAGTTAATCATCACCCAATGTTGTTGTTACTGTGTACAACTTTATCTTGGTTCTGCTCACTTCACTCAGCATCAGTCCATGTAGGTCTTTCCAAGCTTTTCTGAAGTCTGCCTGCTCATCATTTCTTATGGTACAATAGTATTCCATTACATTCTTATACCACAACTTGTTCAGCCATTCCCCAATTGATGGGCATCCCCTCAATTTTCAGTTCTTGGTCACCACAAAGAAAGATGCTATAAATATTTTTGTAGCTGTAGGTCCTTTTCCCACTTTTATGATCTCTTTGGGATACAGATCTAGAAGCAGTATTGCTGGGTCAAAGATGGTATGCACTATTATAGCCTTTTGGGCATGGTTCCAAATTGCTCTCCAGAATGGTTGGATCAGTTTGCAACTCCACCAACATTAGTGTTCTAATTTTCCCACATCCTCAACATTTCTTATTTTCTTGTTTTATATTAGACAATCTGATAGATGTAATATGGTACCTCAGAGTTGTTTTGATTTACATTTCTTTAAGCAATAGTGATTTAGAGCATTTTTTCATATGACTATAGATAATCTTTCTTTCTTTTTTTTTTTTTTTGCTTTTTGGAGGGGAGAAGGTAGGGCAGTTGGGGTTAAGTGACTTGCCCAAGGTTACATGGCTAGTAAGTGTTAAGTGTCTGCGGCCGGATTTGAACTCAGGTTCTCCTGACTCCAGGGCTGGTGTTCTATTCACTGTGCCACCTAGCCACCCCTAGATAATTAATTTCTTTATCTGAAAACTGCCTGTTCATATCCTTTGACCATTTATCAATTGGGGAATTACTTATATTCTATATAAGTCAGACTCAGTATTTTAGAAATGTCTCAGCTTTGAAGATAATAATAGACCTAATTTCCAGAATTATAGTGAGAATAAATGGTTATAAAACACTTTGCAAACCTTAAAGCACTATATAAATGCTATTATACTAGTATATAAAGAAGACAGATCAAAACACAAATATGTAAATGTAGGAAGGATTATCACAAAGTTTATTGTGAATACTCCTTAGAAAATATAATTCTAAATTTTATGAAAAGAGATCTAGATAAACTTTCTGGGTTTTTTAAAGTGAGTTTGCTTTTTGCAAGTTTTGCAATCATTTACAGAACAAGTTCCTTTTCTTAGTACTAAAACAACAGGGGATGCAAATAGTCTTCTTTCCAGGTAATCATGTTAATAACATAATGTCTGAGTCAGGGAACTGAATTAGAAAGCCCTATGAACCCACGACACACACACTTCATTACAAGTTAAGGTATAGAGACTAGAGAATAGGTGAAAATGAAAATTAGAAGTTCATGTAGCTTAACTTCCTGTGAAATCAGTAATAAAGGAAATATATGTTAAATAAATGTAAAATATTAGGTCCAAAAAATCTAAAACAACTTGAACTGGTTTAGTAACTCTCTCAGGCAATATCTATTTCTCTAGGAGGAGAATGCACATACATTCATGACCACACTGAAAGCCCTCTTGATGACTTCATTCTACTTGCTGCCTATTAAATACTTTCTTTCTCCAAACAATGTGATGAGACAAGCGTGATAGCCTTGTATAATTATACAATTATCCAGATGGTCTCAATTACCTAAAAATGCCCTCCAAACATCATTGGTATCCACAGCCAACACAACAACAAGGCAAAAAACTTTCCACTGACCATTCATAGGAAGTGTTAGTGCTTGTCATTAAAACATGTTGATTAAATACACTAGGATTTTCTTGAGGATTTGGAAAGCAGAGGGGTACTATATTAAATGCCATAAATTAGAGCATATTATAAAATAAGATTTTCCAATGAAACTTATGTGAATTTTAAATGTGGATACAGGGCCCACTTAAGTATTTCACTCCTTCAAGGACCCACAATCTCATCAGGGTTCATATTGCTATGGTATTTGATAAACATCTCTAACAGACACTGTGACTGGGGGAGAAGGGAGGGGCAGAGAGTGCAAAGAGGAGGTTAATTAATCACCTTGAGGCAATTCTAGTGATGAGTCTCTTTGAATTTAGGTAGACCTTCTTTGGGTAAAGTCTATTCCCAGGTTCAAACTCAAAATCTGTCCACCTTGGTAATATAGGTCCTACCAGAACATGTGCTTCACTGTTATTATCTGTAAATTCTCAGGCTTATCTCTGTGATATGATGAAGCACTTTATAAAACAAAAAACATAAAGCAATACTTTCTACAATAATGTACAGATGATCCAATTAATGTATAGTATAGTGGCTAGAATTTATAGTAAAGGCTCTCTTCTGTTATTTTTAACTTCAATAGTTAATAGTAAATTGATGAATTTAAAATATAAAGGCATAGAAATGGATTTTCTCATATTTATAAAGACATATTTTTTGGTCAGTACACAGAGTAGATGTAAACTTAGATTCCTTCTACACTAGGGGAAACATCTCAAATACTTGGCTATAACTGTATAAACTTTTACCAATGTAACTTCTCTAAAAAGGAATAAACTGATATTACCCCAGTTTTTCAGGTATCTCAAATCACTCCCCAAAATGTACCCTGTGCTCCAGCCAAATTAGACCACTCTCCTGCCCAGCTAAATAAAAAGTTATTCTCATACCTCTCAGTTTTTGCTCAGACTTCTTAGTCCTGGAATGCCCCCTGTTCCCACTTCTCACAGACCATATCAGAAGACAGTTCCTTCAAGAAATCATCTGCAAACCCCAACTATCATAATAATCTTGCCCTTCCTGACATATAGCATTACTGTAGCTCTCTAAATTTACTACACATGTAATATTGGTTGTTACAATATCTGTATCAGTGTCAATAAGTCTCATTTGACTGTGAGCAACGTAAGAGAAGAGATAATGTCTTATATCAAATTTATATCTTCAGCATCTAATATGATTCTCTGAACATATATTATAAATGTTAATTAATTTATATAATAAATGTTAATATGAGTATTAAAATTTAAAGAAAAGATAACTGATAAAGAGATCAGAACACAAAAAGTAAAAGTAGTCAGTTAGCAAACATTTATTAAGCACTTATAATTTTCTAGGCACTGTTCTAAGCTAAACAAAGGTAGAAGGCAGCACCTACTATCTAGAACTTCACAGTCTAATGGAGATTATATGCAAATAAGCTATATACAGGATTTATTGAAATCATCAACAGTGGAAAGAAAAATATTAAGGAAAATTGAGAAAGATTTCCTATGGAAGGTGGAATTTTAGCTAGGACTTGAAGGAAGCCAAGAGGTGGTGGAGATGTGGAGAAATTTCCAATCATGGAGGACAGCCAGAGAAAATTCTCAGAGTTGGGAGATAGAATGTCTTGTTCAAGGAAAAGCAAGGTTAGTGTCTCTGGATCACAGAATAAGTGGGAGGGGCATAAAGTGCAAGAAAACTGGAAAGTGGGAGCTAAAGAGCAGATTATGAAGGACTTTGCATGATAGCCACTGGAGTTTACCAAATAGTATGTGTGCGTGCTGGGGGTATGCAGGTGGTTAGAACTGTGCTTTTATGAAGATCATTTTGAAAGCTAACTAGAGGATGGACCACAATGGAGAGAAACTTGCATAAGTTGGTGGACCAATCAGCAGGCTATTGAAAGAGTCTAGGTATGATGTAAAAAGTGGGGAGGGCCTATACCAGCGTAGTGGTAAAGTCAGAGGATAAAAAGAGGCATATAGGAGAGATGTTATGAAGGCAAGAGTGACATGATTTTATAATAGATTAAATATGGGGGGGGGTAAGAGAGTAAAGAGTTCATGATGAAACCTATTTAATTATTGTGATCCTGAGTGGCTGAGAAAAAGGTGATAACAAAAAAATAACAGAGAGGTTAGGAAAAGAAGAGAATTTTGAAGAAAATATAATGAGTTCAGTTTTTGGACATGTTGCATTTTTTTTTCTATTTTTAGTCTTCTTTCACCCTCAAATGTCCTTGGTATAACTTGGCTTAGATGAACATCATGTTAAGCTTTCCTTAGACTAGTTTTACCCTTCACTATTTCCTCTTTATGAGAAAAATTTATTAAAAATCCTGTATTTTACATTTTTTTAGTAAGATTTTACAGATTAATTTACATTCTAACTGTTAGGGCTTTGAAAACCACCTCTCTCATAAGGCAAGTCTAGGTAAATTGTCTACTAAGGTGATCAAGTTCATTTACTCTTTTTGTTGTAGCAATTCAATTACACTGTAGAACTTCTGGATGGAATTAGTAAAGTTGGTAGCAGTATCATTTCTGTTGTCCACTTCTCCTTTACATTTTTTCCATAGCCTGTTTAACTGAGTTAAACGTGTTTTAGTTGCATGCCATATCTTTTCTACACAACTATTTTCTCATCTTTTTTTTTCTGCAGCTTTCTAATGTTTTATTCATTGTTTTGGATGTACTATAAATAAGTGCTTCTACAATGGAAAAGAATGTTATAAGCACAGTACATGTAACTGGAAATGGGTTTTCTGAAGACATCTTGGAAAGTATAAAAGCTCAGAAAACAATATGGAGGGTAGAATTCAGTTTTTTATAAAAAGCCCCTTGTTAAAAAATAAATTAAGAAAGAAGGTGAGGTCCACAAGATGATTTATTGCAGTAACTCCTCGTCCCGGGCCTCGGTGTCCTCGTCCTGGGCCTTGGTGTCCTCGTCCTGGGCCTTGGTGTTCTTCTTGGGTGCCTCGGGGCTCTCAAGCTCTTGGCTACCCGCCTTCTCCTCCCTCACCCACAGCTTCGAGAACTTCTCTATCGCTTTATCGGTGCTGCTCTCTTTACCTGCTCCTGGTCTCTTGCCTCTTTCTTCTATCTCGTTTCTACATTCCTCAAATTTTGTCTTAAATTTCTGGGCATTTTCTGCATTTAGGAATCGAATGGCCAGCACTTCGGGCTTGGGGCTTTCATCAGCAAAGTCGGCGTGCGTGTTCCAGACCCAGGCCCTGTCACAGCCTGCACTGGGCTTTAGCTCCATCAGGGGTGTTATATAGTGATTCGCACAGATCTTCAGAGTTTTGTCCCTTCTCATGAGGAGGCGAATGGTCCCTTTCTTCTTGTGTTTCAACAGCTTCACATCACCTGTCCCTCGTTCTTTCCATTCCGGAAGGCCATTGGAAGATGCAAATCGGTACAGCTTGGCTCTCATCTTAAAGAGCACTTCTTCATCTTCTTCAAGGGTCTTGATCTGCTGCCGAGGAAGGGACACTACGGGCTCAAACTGGGGATCACCGGTCCGGTCATCCACACTCTCTGAGGAGGTGTCGCGTTCTTCATGAGCATTCTCGGCAGCCGCCATTGGAGAGGGAGGTGAAATGAGGCGGCAGAGTTAGGTCAGGTTGGGGCGGGGCGGGGCGGGTCACGTGGGGGCGGGTGCGCACTTTCAAGGGGCACTGACGCCCCCTGGTCCCGCTCCTACCCCAGCATAGCCCCGCCCCTTTACACCCCCCCCCCCCCGCAGCGGCGGGAAACATCCCTCCCCTTTCTTATTTAATTTCTGATCATAGTTCTAACAAGTTGATGATCAGATGATTATAGATTACATTTGAACCCCAAATCCTGAGGTATTTACGAAGAGAGTAGAAATAGCACTAAGGAGAAGAAAGATAGGAGGCAGAGATGGATATTATCAAGTAAATAGAGAGGAAATCTGAGGTAGAGGTGATAAAATTTTGAGAGTACTGAATGACTCAGTTGTAGTAAGGTATCTGTAGGAGGTGAAGATAACAGCATTGTAAAAAAAAAAAAAAGTAACCAAGAAAACATGAACAACTACGAAAGTGTATGTCCATTTTCCCATTTATTCACAATCTTTATCAGGGTCATCTAAATATAAATAATACATATAAATACCTCAATAAGGGTATTATTAGAAAATAAGAAGATTTTTGAAAATAACATTCAAAACCAGAACATATCTTTACCATCTTATAACTGACTAAAGATGGAGAACAAAATAAGATACCTTGTGCTTATTGTTTTATTATGAAAATGCATTCAACACAGGAGAACAAAGTGCCCCCTTAAAGACTCTTAAAATAAGATGTCTTCTATCCATATATTAAAATTATATGAGATTCTATAGATGTACCAATAGAAATAATCATCATTAAATATTCTGATAATATATATAAGGAGAAACATAAAATAGGAAGATGTATGACTGTCAAAATATTTCACACTGTGATAGAGGAGATATATTGAAGAATTAGTCAATCAACAAGTATTTATTAAGTGCTTATTACGTACTAGGAACTGCATTAAGTGTAGAGGTTATAAAGGCAAAAACATAGTAGCTGCCTAAATTAAGGGACTTTGTTTAAATGCTGTGCTTGTTAACAAAGAATATACATTTTAATGGGAGAAACAATATATAAACAACTATATTCAGACTTTATAAATACCTAGATACCAAGAAGTCTACTGTAGCTGCATCATAGTTTGTGGAGGGGAATAAAATGTAGGTAGGAAGGAGCAAGGTTGAGAAGAGCTTTAAAATCCAATGAGGATAAAGGCATTCCCTGTGAATGGTGAGGTCTTCCAGATGTTCTAGTTTGCAAATGACATTGTTTTCATTCAAGCTCTAAGACATTACAGAACCTCCTGCAAGAAATCTGTAGTCATTTAAATGAGTTTCACTTGTCTGTCCACACAGGAAAAATCAAACATGAAAAATTACAACATGAAAATAAATGGACAATCTTTTGGGGTCTAATAGATGAACAATAAGCTGGATCTGGTGTAGAAAGAAGTACAGGATATATTTCCTTTGGGAAATTGCAAAACACTTGTAACAAACCTAAATATGACACAACAAAAAATGTCCCTATTTCCAATTCAAAGATTTACCAGATTTGAGAACTTGGATGCCACTAACTCCAAAGGACTCCTGTGTATCACATAGAGCATAATGGAAAGGTGGGTGTGAAAGGAGTGCATCATATAACCAATAAGGAACTCTGATAATCAGGAAAATGAAAACAATTTTTCTCGGGTTTCTAATTAAGCAAGACTGTCAGGCATGCTAAATGTCAAAGGTGGCTACTAGTTTTGAAAATATATTTGGAACAAATATAATCTATATATGAATACATAAGATATATAAATTTATGAGAAGACAAGACAACCTGCATTCTGGGAGTTGATGCTCTTATTATCCTCATTTTCCAGATGAGGATTTAACCACAATGCTAAAACAACATGCCTGATCCTTGTCACACAACAAATGTGTAAAGTAGAAAGTAAAGGTAATAATACTAATAATAAAGCTAGCATTTATATAGTATTTTAAGGTTTGCAAAGCATTGTACCTACATAATCTAATTTATACTCATATCAATCCTGAGTGTTAGGTGCTATTATTATCCTTATTTTACATATGAGGAAGCTGAGGCTGAAAGAGTATATAAGTCATGGCCAGGGTCACATAGTGATTGTCCAAAACAGAATTTGAATTCAGGAATCCAAGTTGAGTTTTCTATCTACTGTGTTACCTTGTTGTCTGATCTTCCTTATGAATGTTTTAGTGAATTTACATACTAATTTGAGACAACAAAATACTCAGATTAAATTGAAAAACTTAATACTTATAGGCCTAAATCAAATCAAGACATAAAAAGCCTAAATTAAGGGACTTTGTTTAAATGCTGTGCTTGTTAACAAAGAATACACATAATCCTATTCAGTTGCTATAATTTGCATTCATTCTAGTATACTGATACATGATAAATGCATAATACAAAACTCTCCGTTGTAGATTTTTGGCCATGGAAAGAAACAATTGTGCTATTTATTTTCTAGATCTTTAGGGAAATGGATAAGCATGGAAACATGATTCACCTTCTAATTTATTTTCATATTGATGTTCTTAGGAATGCTTTCTTTGATCTTCATGGTCAATAGCAGTTTTATACTGACAGGAAACTAACATGATATCTACATTACTTGGCAAATATGTGTATATATACATATATATTTGTATGTATATATATTTCCACAATATTTTCAAAATATTTGAAATGAATGAATGAAAAAATCATTTTAATAAAGTGCTAAGGACTTTGGTAAGAGCTGTCCTTCTTGGGTCTTCAGTAACTGTGACTGTGGCACTTGTAGGAGCAGTTGCCAGACTGTATCTCCAATAAGTTTTGATTCTCAGGATGATGGCTGAGGATACTGAGTTGGAAGGAATCTTAATCACAAGGCTTTTGGATTCCGGGTCCTTGGTTGTTTCCAACAGAGTCTGAGGCAAAATTGAGGTCAAGGTGGTGGTACTGGTTTGACTAGCCTGACTCTCCCTCAGGGTATCTTCTACTACTGGTACAATGATTTGCCTGACCTAAGAGCTGTCAGTTGAAAGGTGTGGAGGAGTTGCTTCCAAAGACAATGGTTATAGGGGCAGATTTGGAAGAGGCATTGGTGTTCTGGGCAGTCTTGCCATTCCCAGGTTCCTATCCTTATCTGTCTCCTGTGGCAATTGGTCAATAGTTAGCTGCTAGTGGTGATGAGAAAGGCCCTCTCTCCACAATGATTTCTGCCCTCAGTAACGTCTGTGGCATACCTTGTTACTCTAATTAAAATTACTTTAAGACTTGGAATTAATAATTTCTTCTAACCAAAGAAGTGCAGCATATAATTGTTCACAATGAAATCCAAGCTCATTAGGTCATTGTCAAGACAATAACTTAATGGATTGTGAGATCAAACATTTTACTTTACCAGGAAGGGAACAGATTTACCTGGTAGCACTATGAATGGGTGCATAAGATTTTTAAATAGAACTCATCAGCACTTGAACAAGATGTTTAAGTCAAAAGGCAGGAAGAAAACGAATGGACATATGGCAGAGAAAAACCTAGAGGTCTGGAAAGATATGTCATTTTGGAAATTATCTGAAATTATATACACAATAAAATATCACATTAGATGAGGTTTTAGTTCAGGTCCTCCTGACTCCAGGCTGGCACTTTACTCACTGCACCACCTAGCCACCCTAGCATACATGACTTTTAAAATATCTTTCTACCAGTGTGTCTAACTGATTAGCAATCAATACATAATTATAACCCCTTGTATATTAATCATCAAATTTGTATTGAACATTTTTGATGTACAAGGGCATATAGTAGATGCTATAAGGAATACAGAAAAAAATATATATATATGATAGGTTTTCTGACTTTAAGGACTTTGTCATATAACTAGCGAATACCTCTACTTTAAGGATCGGCGATTTTATTGATGTGAAAATTTCTTACATAAAAATAAAATTACAGAGACTGAATTGGAAGGAACTTGAAAAAATCCTTTCTCTGTCACACTCAAGTAGCTATATTGCTTAAAGATCATTATAGTGAAGGGGAACCTACCGCTGCTGCTGGTTCTTAATTTTTTTTTGTGTAAAATGGCCCCCTTTCCAAATGTTTATAAATGCATAAAATAAAAACACATAGGCTTACAAAGGAAGTTATATGTTAGTGACAATAAAGATGTATTTTTTTTCCCCATCCAAATTGATAGGCCCCTGAAAAGGTCCACGAACCCAGGTTAAGAATTCCTGGTTCATCATTTAGATGAATCCTGTTCATTGTTGGATATCTCTAGTCATTAGAGGAAAAAGTTTTCCTTCATTTCTGACCTCTGGGGTCCTGTTGAACAACATTAGTTCATTCTCCAAATGAAAACTCTTCAAATATCTGAAGACAGCAATAACACCTCCTATCTCATGTCCTCCAGATTATATTACCTAATTCTTCTAGCAATTCTCTATGATCCCAACTTCTTCTTACTTTTGCAGACTATTTCCTTGAGTTAGATAAATGATAGATACACAGACAGACAGATAAATAGATAGATCTATAGATAGGCAAACAGTTTGGTAGATAAGTAGATAGGCTGATAGATATTACTAGATATACTAGGCAATCATTTAATGATAGCCTCTTCTATCCAAACTTTCTTAGACCTTCCTCTCACTGACAGACATACAGAACATATAAGCCTTACTGGATTGTTAAGAATATATTGGAACTTTTACTAAACTGGCATATCCTTTAAGAACCTAAAGGCACTAGGAAGCCAAGATGGTGGACTACAAGGAAACAGTTTATGCTAGCTCTTCACCAAACCTTCTCCATAAAGATCTAGAAATGCACCAGACTAAATTCTAATATGAAAACCCAAGAAAAAAATCATAGTGAATGATTTTTTTTTTCCCCACAATCCAGGATGTCAAAGGGAAACAAAAAAGAAAGGTCTTTCTAAACTGGGAATGGGGTGTGCACAGGAGTGCACACTGTGAGGAGTATTCCGGCTTTCAGAGAATGAAAAAATACAGAGAATGGGCACCAAGGCATGAAGCTTTACAGCAGAAAGAGATCCCAGGGGATCCCTGAACTAATACAGTATGCAGAAATAAGCACCCTCTGGTATTTCTATAGCTCGCAACCCAGTTTCAGGTCATATAGGACCTAAAGTCCTCATCAAACAAAAAGGCTTTAGTAAAAATATAGCAAATATAATATACATAAATACCAAATAAGTGACACCAGAAAAAAAATGCTAAAAGATCACTTAGAGGACAGTAGCACAAGAAGGCACAACTTAAGCTTGTAATTAAAAAGATTGGAAGATACATAAAATGCTTACCATCATAAGATTTTGGATGAAGATCAGAGAAGCAGCATATATGTAAAGGTAGGAATTCATTAGGTAGCTACTTGCTTAGTAGACAGAATGCTGGGCAACAAGATGTGGGTTTGAGTCATGCCTCTGATACATAACTACCTGTGTGACCCTGGCAAGTCACTTAACCTTTAGTATCTGTCAAATAGGATAATAACAGTAACCCCCTCATGGAGTTCTTGGGAAAATCAAAGAAGGGAAGCTCATGTGAGAGTTTATTAGGGTATGAATGGTCTATAATCTCTATCAGTGGACAGAGTAACCAAATTAATAAAATTACTTCCCTTTCAAGTAATTTTAGTTATTCTTTTTTTAAAGCATATAGAAATGCCATCTTTGATAGGGGGGGACACACGTTTTATAACAAAAAAACAGATAAAACTTGCACAGGACAAAGGCATTTTGTGAAAAACATTAAAAAAAAAAATGGGACCAATAAGAGAATAACAGCCTAAATGTATTTCATACGTAGTATATATTCACTCAATTTTTTAAAAGAGGTTTTTATTTTCATTACCACAAAATTGACTGGATCCTGAGTAAATCTAATATGGATTGTAAGATATGTACCAAAAATGAAAAAAAAAACTACCTGGAATTCACAAGTAGATTAGGTCATATGTGTAAGTTGAATATATGGCTTCTTACAAAACTGAGTTTCAAGGATGCAAAGAAGTACCCAATGCTGAAAATATCCTCTACAATCTGGCTATTAATGATATTAAATCTTAGTATCATCTAATTTTATAGTCTTAAGAGAAACTAGAGAAAGTTTATTCTAATCTCTTTTTTTACAGATAAGGGAATTGAGGCCTAGAGCAGGAAAGAGACAGGTAAGATGCCCTTTATCTTAATTTTTATATCATTATTAAAATGCAAAAACACCTCATCGAAAGATACTACTCTAAGATACTACTGCTATTTATTTTCTTTAGCAAAATGACCTGAAATTCCATTCAAATTTAACTTATTAAGCTGTTCAAAGAAAATACTTCACATGGCTTTAGATTTGACTATAAAATAGATATCACATTCATTCTATTTCTACTCTGTAGTTTGACAGATTTGTGGGAATAGTAGGTACTAAGTAAATAAATTTTTGCTGGTTGATGGTTGAATTGACCAAATAACAGAAGAGAGTCTAGAAAGTTAGAAAAGTACTGCTTGTTTGCTAGATCAAAAAATTAGGGTTCAGTTGTTAGAAACCTGCACATAAAGAGAAATCAGAGGTTGCCTGACAATCTCATAATGTCCTGTATGATTCATGGGGGCAGGGGGAATCTATTAGGAGATTACTTTAATGATCATTAAGTATCTTATTTGCAACTTATTATCAAAATAACTCATAGTCATTGAGTACTTAACTTGTTCAAGATGCTATGTTATTTATCTATCAGTAGGTACAGAGATGCAGTTGAATGCCCGTCTGGCACTTTCTTATATGAAGCCATATCCCCTTCATCCCTTCCATGGTTCAAAGTAATAGAGTTAAGAGATTTGATTATTCTTTTAAGTGTTTAAATCTCTCCTTGTGGCTACGGTTAAAGTGCTATGGCTTTTACTGCAAAGTAAACTTTGCAAAGAAATTGAATCCTCTTATACCTGCTATTTCAAAAATGGCTCAAAAGAGTACTATAAAATCAGTTCAAAGTTTCAATGAAAATAGCAATAAGAAAATTCCATTCATAAATGTTTGATATCTCTACCATCAAGAAAAGCCCCCCTCTCCAAATTGTAATAAAATCAGTATGACCTATCATTCAATAAACATTTACTGAAGACCTAGTATTCTTCAAAGACTGTGGTTCCCCAGATTGGGGATACAAATAAGTGAAATAGGTCCTATTCTTAGAAGCTTAAATTATGTAGTGGGGTGAGGCAGCTAGGTGGCACAGTGAATAGAGTGCTGGCCTTGGAGTCAGGAGGACCTGAGTTCAAATCCAGTCTCAGACACTTAACACACACACACACACAAAAACTAAGCCGTATGACCTTGGGCAAGTCACTTAACCCCAGTTGCCCTACCTTCCACCCTCCAAAAAGCAAATATATATATATATATATATGTATATATGTATATATGTATGTACATACATATATATAAATGTGTTACGTATATTATATATATAGTGGGAGACAACATGTAAATATATAGAAATATCAGAAAAATATATAAAATGGATACAAGATGATTTGGGCAGGGAATATGATAACAACTAAGGCATCAGGAAAAGTTCACAAGGTGCCACTTCAGCACAGTCTTAAAGCAGCCTAAAGATTCTAAGAGGCAGAAGTGCATTCACTGCACTGTATGAGGCCTACTTGATCTGACAGTATGGGTCAGGAAGGGGAATAATATTCAATGAGCTGGAAAGGAAACTGAGTCAGGTTTTTAAGGCTTTTAAATGGCAAAGGAGTTTATCTTCAGTTCTAGAGGTAGTGAGGGTCAAAACAAAGGCATAGGCTATGTAAATAGAGAGAAGGGAATATACACAAGTGATACTGATGTGCCCACTCTGTTCCTGACTTTTATGGACTACAAAATCAAACCTCTACGGCTTGCTCTCTTATCCTAGAACTTCCCTCAGTACCTAGGGCCTCCTCACCCTGGAACATCCTACCACCCCTGAAGTCTGATCATCGTAGAATATCCTTCAACAAGTCCATCCCACTTCTACTAATGGTGAGCTCCTTATGGCTCTTCCATTTTGTGAAAGCACCAGGCCAAGAAACCTTCATTCCTCTCCTGCCCCCATTCCTGAATTTCTGGACTTGAAAGTCACACTTCTGTGCTAAATACTGTCATCTCCTTCCTTTCTGGATCCTTTTATTAAATTTTTAATTGTTGTCTTCCCCCACTAGAATGTAAGCTCTTTGAAGGAAGAGACTATCTTTTTGCTTGTATTTATATCTTCTGTGCTTAGCACCATACAAAGAACATAATAAGAACTTAATAAATGCTTGTTTCCTTTCTTCCTGAAAAGAGGGGTCAAGACAAAGCCTTGAAGTCCACAATTAGTGGATATGCCTCATAAGAAAATTTAACAAAATATCACAAGTCTACAGATTTGGAACTTGAAAGGAACTTAGATGTCAATGAGTACAAATCTCTCATTTTATGGATGAGGATGCTAAAGTCCAGTGAAGTTCAATGACATGCCCAGGGTTACACAGCTATTAAGTATCAGAAGCAGCTTTTCAGCATTACAATGATCCAAGACAATTCCAAAAGACTCATGATGGAAAATGCTATCCACATCTAGAGAAAGAACTGATGGAGTTTGAAAGCAAATGGAAGAATACTATTTTCACATTTTTTGTTTTTTTTTTCATGTTTTTTTTCCTTTTGTTCTATTTTTTCTTTCATAATATGGCTAATGTGGAAATATGTTCTATATGATTGCACATGTATAATCTATATCAGATTGCTTGCTGTCTTGAGGAGGGAAGAAAGAAGTAAAGAGAAAAAAATTTGGAACTCAAAATCTTTCAAAAAATGAATGTTGGAAATTACCTTTACATGTAATTTGAAAAAAATAAAATACTATTATTTTTTTTTAAGTATCAGAAGCAGGATACAAACCCAGGTCTTCCTGATTCTTAGGTCTAATGCTCTTCCCACTATATCATAATGCCTCTGAGAAGAAAGTGGCAGACAGTTTCCATTTTCCATTAGCAGCTCTGCTTGGCTTCTCTCCAGGGAACACCAAGACCACAAGATAAGCTAATCACCAGAAATCCCCATGTAGAATGACTCAGGTTTGGATACCCAGCACCTTTTGTAGTCACCCTCACTTACCTCTCCCTTCTGATTGGAGAGCACAGTATTAAAGTCTTCCTTAAAACCTTCCTTTACAGAGAGCTCATAACCTTCCTCCATTTTCCATTAATAGTTCTACTTGGCTTTTCTGAAATCTGCCTGTTCATCATTCCTTATTGCACAAGAGGATTCCATTACATTCACATACCACAGTTTGTTCAGCCATTCCCCAAATGATGGGCATCCCCTCAATTTCCAATATTTTGCCACTTCAGAAAGGGCTGCTATAAATGCTTTTGTACATCTGGGTCCTTTTCCCATTTTTATGACCTCTTCGACAGACAGACCTAACAGTGGTATTGTCTTACCCAAGGGCATGCACAGTTTGGTTGCCTTTAGGCATAGTTCCAAATTGTTCTCCAGAAAGGTTGGATCATTTTACAACTCTACTAACAGCACATTAGTGTCCCAATTTTCCCACATCTTCTCCTGTCTTTTTCTGTCTGATTAGTCAATCTGATAGTTATGGGGTGGTACTTCAGAATTGTTTCAATTTGCTTATCTCTAATCAAAAGTGATTTAGAGCACTTCTTTATGTGCCTAAAGATAGCTTTGAGTTCTTCATCTGAAAACTTCCTGTTCATAAGTTTTGATCAGTTGGAGAATGGTTTGTATTGTAAATCTGACTAATCTATATATTTGAGAAACGAGGTCTTTATCAGAGAAACTTGCTATAAAAGCTCCTGCCCCATCCCCCAAACAGTTTTGTGCTTTCTTTCTAATCTTGGTTGCATTGGTTTTGTTTGTACAAAAGCTTTTTAACCTAATATAATCAAAATGATCTATTTTGCATTTTTAATGCTCTCTATCTCCTTTGGTCCTGAATTCAGACATGGAGTCTTCCCCAGACTATTCTTTGCTCTTCTAATTTGCTTATGGTGTCACCCTTTACATTTAAATCACACCAAAGGTTTGACACGTCTAACATTTCTAATATTCCATTTACCTCCTTAGTTTCTTTCTTGTTTCTTTTTTTGTTTGGATTTCTAGAATTCTGAGGGGGGAAAGTTGAGGCCCTCCACTAGTAAGATTTTGCTATTTCTTCCTGTAACTCATTTAACTTCTCTCATAAGAATTTGGATGCTATACAATTGGTGCATATATGTCTAGTATTGATATTGCTTCATTGTCTGTGATATCTTTTAGCAAGATGTAGTTTCTTTCTTTATTTCCTTGAATTAGGTCTATTTTTGCTTTTATTTTGTCTGAGATCAAGATTGCCACCCTTGCTTTTTTTTTTTTGCCTTTTTTTTAACATCAGCAGAGCATAAAAGATTTTGATCCAGCCCCTTATCTTTACTCTGTGTGTGTCTCTCTGCTTCAATTGTGTTTTTTGTAAACAACATATTGTAGGATTCTGGGTTTTGATTCACTCAGGTATCTGCTTGTGTTTTTTGGGAGAGTTCATCACATTCACATTTGCAGTTATGATTACTACCTGTGTATTTTCCCCTATCCTATTCTTCCTCCTGTTTGGATTCTCCTTTTATTCTTTCCCTCCTCACTAGTGTTTTGCTTCTGTTTACTACCTCCCCTGATCCACCCCCCCACTTCTGTTAGTCCACACCCCCATTCCTTTACTTGCTCTCCTCCCCTCCTACTTCCCTGTTGGATAAGACTGATTTTTATATTCAACTCACTGTGTATATCATTCCCTCTTTGAGTCAATACTGATGAGAATAGGTTTAAGCAATGCCCATCATCCTCCCTCCCATCTTCCCCTCCATTGTATTAGGTCTTTCACATGTCTTCATATGAAACAATTTACCCTATTCCACCTCTCTCTTATGTACCCATTGTACTCCTTTTTCTCACCCCTTAATTTTTTCATATCATTCCTTCAAACTCACCTTATACCCTTATCATCTGTCTATGTATATATTCCTTCTAGCTATACTATTAGTGACATAATTTTTAAGAATTATAAATATCATCTTCCCATGCAGGGATATAAATAATGTAGCTCTATTGAATCCCTTAGGTTTTCTTTCTCCCTTTTACCTGTTTATGCTTCTCTTGAGTCTTAATCCTGGAGGTCTAATTTTTGGTTTAGTTCTGGTCTTCTTATGAAAGCTTGAAATCCTTCTATTTCATTGAATGACCATTTTTCCTTTAGTATATTATGCTTGAATTTGCTGGGTAAGTGATTCTTCGTTGTAGTCCTAACACCTTTGACTTCTGGAATATCATGTTCCATGACCTCTGATACTTTAATTTTGCAGCTACAACTGTGTAATCTTGATTATAACTCCACAATATTTGAATTGTCCTTGACCTGACAGTTCTGAAATTTGGCTATAATATTTTTATTTTGGGATCTCTTTTCTGAGGTGATAAGTGGATTCTTTCAATCTTTATTTTGCTCTTTGGTTCCAGGACATCAGGTCAGTTTTCCTTGATAATTTCTTGAAAGATGCTGAATAGGCCCTCCTTTTGATTATGGCTTTCAGGTAGTCCAATAATTCTGATATTTTCTCTCCTGAATCTATTTTCCAGGTCAATTATTTTGCCCATGAGACAGTTTACATTTTCTTCCACTTCTTCCTGCTTTTAAATTTGTTTGATGGATTTTTGATGTCTCACAGAGGCATTAGCTTTCTCTTGCCCAATTCTGATTTTTAAGGTGTTGTTTTTCTCAATTAGTTTTTGCACTTTCTTTTCCATCTGGCCAATTGTAGTCTTTAAGGAGTTGTTTTCTTCAGTGGATTTTTTAATCTTCTTTTCCATTTGGCTAATTCTACTTTTTAAGCAGTATTCTAAGCTATTGACTCTTTTTTTTCTAATTCTCTTGCATCATTCTCTTTTCTTTTCCCATTTTTCTACCTCTTGTATGATTTTTAAGCTCCTAGCCCTAATACTATGAATAAATATTTATTAAGTACTTACTAAGGGCCAGGCAATGTTCTAGCTACTAGTTATTTGAGTCAAAGCATCTCTTACACTCAAGAAACATAGTGGAAGAAACAATATATATACATGTAAAAATATGTATTTAACACACATATATATAAAATATACATATATGTATCTTTATATATAAATGTGTATGGGTATGTATATATATACATATATATATACACACATAACACATAAACTGAGAGAAATGGCTATTAATAAGCAATTATGGGGGAAACCCAGGTTTTTTCCCTGTCCTATTTCCATGTTTAAAGTACATCCTTTGAAGGACAAAGTTTTATCTCAAAATTTTATCTGCCTAAATTTTATCTCACCTAAACCATCTTCTCTATGTGAATTCCTGCACCTTATGTTCTACTCAGATTTGGGGTAGGGATAAATTCTTTGATTAAATTGCTCAAGGCTGGGTATCATCTGAAGGTAAATGACATGATCAAAGTCACATGCCCTAGCCTTTCATTAGAAAAGGTTCACCTCTAATTATAATACTTATTCTCTCTCATTACTTGTTAACCAACAAGAGTCAGTTGCCACTATCAGGAATACCCACTCTTCCAAGGACATATAAGTATTGAGTGGGTTTCATGATTGGTCTTTGGCATTTAAGACCTTTTATTATAAATTTGCTAGCATTATAAATAAATTTTTTTTTTTACCCAGAAATTATGTCTTTCCAACGTTGTACACCACAATACACAAATCTCTGTCTCTCTCTGTCTCTGTCTCTCTCACTGTTTCTCTCTCTCCCTCTGTCATGTGTGTGTATGTGTGTGTGTGTGTGTGTGTGAGAGAGAGAGAGAGAGAGAGAGAGAGAGAGAGAGAGAGAGAGAGAATGAAAGCTAACTTGAGGGACAATATTGGGCTCATTTTACAGGTTTGAAAACTGAATTTCTGAAAGGAAAAGTCAAATGTTATAGCAAGGATGATATCTATCTTTAAGCATTTATAAGGTCATTTCCCAGAAGAGGGATTAAATTCTTCAGCTTGTCCCCAAGGGGTAGAACTAGAAATGATCAATCTATCAGTTAGTATAAAGGCATTAAACAAAAGTAGAGATTTCAAAGACAGAGATTTAGCCTTCAGGTAGGGACAAAACCTTCTAAAAGATACTGTAGTGTTTCCTTAAATAGAATGAGTCGTCTCTGGAAGTCATGGGTTTTCTCACTGAAGGGCTGCACGAAAAGACTGAACTGCTACTTGTCACAAATGGCATAGAGGAGATTCTTGTTTGGATCAGAAGAGATTTAAGATTCTATGGTTTGGATTAGAAGCAGTCTGAGATTCTGTGCTAATAAACTCCATAAAGGAAGGCATCAGAGGAAATTTTTAATGAAGTTTTAAAGGAGAATAAGATAAATGAGCCTAGCATTAAAAAACCTAGGTTATGGGTGCAAAAGGTCTTGGCAAGGGGACAGGCAGGTTATACCATGGAATGTTAGGTAACATTGCAATTGGATAGAAGGTATACCAATCCTTGATTTCTTAAGAGTTGAGGAGGGGAAGATGCTTCTGGACCAGCTGTGTCATCATGAGGAAAATTTCAAGGTGGTCCAAGGACAAATATTTCAGAGGAGCTAAAGAACATGGGGAATGATGTCCTGGGAAGACAGGGCAGAGCACTAAAAGGCAATGACTAGCATCAGTGAGTGTTGTGGTGACAGTACCTCCTGGAAAAGTTACCCATCCCAAGGGAGAAATTGTGCCCCTCCCTACCATGTTGTCACCTTGGAGTGAAGACTGTGTAGCCCAATACTTGTGATAGCCCTGACATAAATGCTTTGTTTAGTCATGTCAATTAATCAACAATTTATTAAGCACCTTATATATGTTGGGCATTGTACTATGTCAACATATATAAAAACATTAAAAGCCCCACAGGTCAGGGTGGCTAGGTGGCACAGTGAATAGAGCACCGGCCCTGAAGTCAGGACAACCTGGGTTCAAATCTGGCCTCTGATAAAAAAAAAAAAAACTAGCTGTGTGACCTTGGGCAAGTCACTTAACCCCAAATGCCCTCCAAGAAGCAAAAAACAAAAATAAATAAAAGCCCCACAGGTTACAGATTAAACAATGCTACCCCTTCATTGGTGATTTCAGTAACTTTAGTTTTATTATAATTTCAGATTATCCATATTTCTAGCCTTTATATTCAGAATGATAGACAAAGAAATCATCATTCTTGACAACTAGAAAATGAGAGATGAAGAGGTTTGAGTTGGAAAATTTAAAAAAAAAATAGAAAAAAGAAATGTGTTAAATTAGCACCACATACTACCAAAGGAAAAAAAAATTCAGAAACAAGGACCTTGACTTAAGCCTTAAAACTGTTTCCTTTCAGTGAGATATGCACTCATTTTCTTCTTCTAATAAGTCTACTTTCTAGTAATAAAACTGAACCACAGATGACTATGTTGGTGAAGCAAATGTCCTTATATCTCTATGGAAATCTGTAGACAAATTATTGTAATAACATCTCTCCACCCTGGTCATAGATGTGAAGCCAAGAGTCAGGACCGCCTTGAGAGTACTAGGTAAGAGCATTCGTCACCCATCATATCACCACATGAATGAGGGCATCTGCTCGCTCCTAATATGAAATGAGCCTCATAATTCACCATCTACGGACGTTCAAAAAATGTGTCAGAAAGGGGAGCAAATTCTCCATATGCAGCCCATGTAAATCATATCCAAGGCCTCATTTTGCACAATCATTAATGGAGTCCTATTCAGATAAATGGCTGCAAACTTGCATACAAATGGTGGCAATAAGAAGGGGAATTTTACCAGAATGTGAGACTGTCCTGTGGTTTGTGTCTGGTTCTGAATGCTTATCATCAGCTGGAAATCTAGTCTTTCAGAAACATCTATGCATTTACATCCTCAAAAACTGTTTATCTCAATTCAAAAGATCACTTATTAAAGCTTATCTATGTATTTGCTTATTTGCAACTGCTCATTAAGGGAGATGAATATCAACATTAAGCATTTTTAGTGGTTGAAAACATGTTCTAAAATAAACTACACTCTCATTGGAAATTCTTATATCTTCTTTTTACAAGGTTTACCTGCATAATCAAACGTCAAAGAAGATTTGTGAATTTGACCTTTGTCATCCCATTTATCAGACTATTAACTCAGCCTCACATTCATTTTTAAAAGGTTAGAGCCTCCTTTGCAATGCCTACACTTCCAATTAAAATGAATAATACACAGACATCAGCACTGGAGCTGCTACTCTTTGCTAGTACAGATTTTTAAGAGTTCTTTGAGAAGAGAAATAGAAAAGTTATGCAAATAAATTGCAAATTAATACATGGGGTTATCTGTATTTTTTAGGTATTAAGAAGTATACATGTATAGATTTCACAATAAAATTAAATTAATTTTCAAGGATGTTATAACGTCACTAAACTAACCACCTGAAATGGGATCTTTAAGATACTGCTACATTTTCTCACCAAGATACAAGGCAACACATTTTCCTTTTATTTTCTGATGAAATTTCAATGAGAGGTGATTTCCCACAAGTTCTAAAAATGACTTTTGGGTTAACATTGTGTTTCACTTTGTATTTACAGCATAAAACAATTTTCTCATAAAACCAGTGATAACATGTCAAGTCTGAAAGGTCAGATAGCAGGACTTACTTTTGTATTCCAGGTGAAAGCCAGCTGCTGCCACACTAATATCTGATTGAAAGTGCAAATACAGTTGATTGGAGGTACTGTTCAACAGTGCTGGCACAGTAGTACCTGCAAGAGAAAAAGTAGCTTAACCTTAATTACAATTCAGGCCACTTTTAAACATCATTTTTTGAATAGGTAGGTATGCTTATTCCTTCAAAGCAATTTAATTCTGTTCATCAAATACCAATTATTTATTAAGTTATGATATATAGACTACTGTCTCGATGGGCATATAGATATTCTAGTACAAGAGATAAAGGAAATATTTGCAATAATTTTTTAAAAGGCTGTAATATAATGGAAAGATAAGGAAAGAATCAAAGAGAGTAGAACAGGAATCTGAGAAAGGAGTTAGAATTTGTATTTGGGGAAATTAGGGAAAATTTCGTGGAGACAGTGGTCTCTAAACTAAAACTTAAAGAATGGGAAGCAGATGTCTATGATGGGAGAACAAAATATAAAAGGACACAGAGTCAGCTTTGTACCATGCACAGTCATGCATATACCAGCATGGTATAGTAGATAAGATGGTGAACTTTGAATCAGGAAGACTTCAGTTCGAATTCCACCTGAGACACCCTGCAATCTTAGGTAAATCACTTAAACCCTCTGTGCCTTAAAATTCTTTATCTGTAAAATGAAGGGGTGGACTCAATGGCATCTTAGGATTGATCCTAGTATTCTTTCAATTACATTGGAGAAAACAGAAATAAGAGTAGAATATTCTAATGCTAAAAAGATATTTTGATAGATTATGAAAGGCCTTAAATATCAGTGTCAGGAAGTGTTTTTAATATATCTATCTTATTAATCAGGAAATGCAAAAGAATTGTCAAGTCATCTGTGTATCATAGTATCAGTTTTCATTATTTGTACTGTTCAATATCAACTGTGTGTCCACAGGTATTTTTGAAATAAAGTTATCTTCTTAGTTCTCCACCAGATGCTTTTTTAATGTACCATGACAGAGAACACATGCTGAACATTCAAAATCATACAAACACCACATGAGATTATTACTTATATGGTTTATTCTCTACTTTGGTTTCTTTTTTCCATTTTGAATGTTTGCCTTTTCCATTTAGTCAATCTGACAAGGCCATCAGGAGGAAAAACATTTCAAGACCACACAGAAGTCTGGCTGGGGATAGTCATTCAGTGAAGGTGTTGATCCAATGTATTATTCATGGGACATAGCTTTTGACTGGTAACCTCTTTTCTATTCCCACTGTGACTAACACTGAATGATGTTCCCACAGAGGTCTCTGAATAACTTCAACCAAAACTGTGTGAAAATGGAAGGTATATATTCATTTATATTGAATATTTTCTCCACTTAAAATGCCCTAGCTCATGTTATATCAACTGAAGAATCAGTAGGAGACACAGAGGAGCTAAGGTCATATTTGAAAAATGAAATTAGAATACAGAAGAAAGTTTTGAAAAAAGAAAATAACAGAAAGGGAAGTTCCCAGGATAGTCAAAGACAAATTATAAAGTACAATAAAATGGGCTCTTTTATAAATGATAAGCAAATTAAATGATTTTCTTATAATATACAAATGAAGAAATCTTCATTAATGCATTGTGTTTTATAGTCTTATTAAAAAGATCCTTTATCCTTAATAAGGAAGCACAATTTAGTTAATTGATAGAGATGAGTTATTCTTTAGAGGAAATTGATAATGATGGGCCCAAAATTTTAGGGTAGTTCCTTCAAAGAAAATCTAAGAGTATCAAGTCAAAAATGAAATAACTATGGAATAATGATAAAATGATATTTAAAAGTAAAATAATAATTTTTCTTTAATACCTCAACTAAATAGTACTGTTTCTACTGCTATTAATCTCATCCTCTAAACAACATACTGATGGAGCTTAATGAATGAGAGAGTTAAACAATAACATTTTTTAGTGGCCAAAATTGGTGTAAAGGGTCTTAGCCCTTAGATAGGCTAAGTATCACTGGGACTGTAATTAAAATTCTTATAGTCTGATAAGTTCTGCCCAATCTTGTGCAATGATGACAATATGATTTTTAAGAACCCAGAGTCATCTTCATAAGGCACCAGTTTAGGACTTTAGTATATGCATTATTTCTTATATGTCTTAAATTAAGTAAGTTAAGTTATACCTTTTGCCAAATTACCAAATAAATTAAACATTGGAAAGATTCATATGTCTCAATTCAAAGGAAAGGTATTTCTTCTAGAGATATTAGTACTAGTTAAGTCATACCTATTAAAAGCTATGTTTTCAACAGATTTCTGCCTACATGCAAGTTGTGAGAAAGCAGCATGGTTTAATGCCAGGAGCACTGGAATAATTCTACCTCTACAACGTCCTTCATATTCATCCCTTTCTCTCCATTTGTAACATAACTACCATAATTTGGGTACTTACTGCCTTCCGACATATTCTCCTAATTGGAACTCATCCAGTCTTTTCTCTTTTTCAATTATCTACCGCATAGTCACTAAATTAATATTCTTAAACAAGATGGGGTCTTATCACTCCCTTTTTCAAGAAAGTCTGCTGGTTCCTTCTAGATATGAATCCTGGTATTCAATTCAAAATTCTCTGTTTGGCATTTAAAATTGTTCACAGTCTGGCTCCAGATTTATTTCCTATGACTCTGTTTCAAATACTGTGTACATTTCAGCTATACTGGCAGCATGTTGTTTCCTATAAACATCATTATCTTTACTATATATGTGCCTTTGTACTGGCTGTTCTGTGTCTTAGGCATACCACCTGTCCTTCAAAACTTCACCTAAGTACTCTGATCTCTCCAGGTTCTAGTGCTCTTACCTCCAGAAATTATTTTGTGATCTATTTTGTATTTAATTTTCTCTGTGCATATATGTAGTATTTCCTCCAACAGAATGTAAACTCATTGAGGGTAGATATTGTTTTGTTTTTATCTTTGTATCTCCAGAGCTAACATAGTACCTGGCACATAGTAGAACTGAATGAATGAATACATGAACAAGTTCGTGAATGAAACAATGAGACACAAGACACTAGAGTTATTCTGATTCTGCCAATCAAGTAGTTGGATGATAATGGGCAAAATCACTAAAGGTTTCTTTCCCTCAGTTGTCTTCTCTCTCGGATAACTGAGTTAGATTGGGTGATCTATAAAGTATCTTTTTAATTTTATGAATAATTCAAATATCTTTATTCAAAATATGATATACACATATATGCTTATATTATATATGTAAATATATACACACATTTATGCATATGTATTCATATATCCATATAAAATCCCTCAGGGAAAGAAAAATTGTATAGGCAGATTCTTCCAACATGTTGAAAGTTAATAAAATTTGCCATAAACAGTATAAGTTACTATAAACTGCTTCAGGAAAAATAATACTATTTATGTTAACTAATAATGGCTTGTTATATTATTTTGAAGCCTGTTATGTTACTTTTGGGAAAGTAGACAAGGAAGGTATGGGGCACAATTTCTTCTGCAGATTTTTTTATTTGCTGATTTATTAAATAGTAAAATATTCATATTCCCTCTTGCATTATAACTCTATATACAAATTAATGAGACAGAAAGCAAGGATATGGCATATTTCTGTCCTGAGGGATTTAGCACCTCTGTTAGGATGCTGGCATTGAAAATAGAAGGGAAAGGATGGATAGGAGAGAAAATGATGAAAGCAGACTGATGAATGATAAGGAAAAGGGAAAAGGGAGAAGTTGCACTGTTGACTCTCTGGAATTTCTCTATCATGCCATAGAATCTTCCTCACCCTGGAAGGTTATTTCCCCTCCAGACTTTTCACATTAGAAGTACCCCCTACCCCTGTGGCTCCTTTCTCTGGCTGGTTCCTCCTAGAATTTCCATTTTTAGGAAAATATCCAGGCCAGTCAATTCTCCATTCCTCTCCAGGACATACCCCTGACTCTCCACTTTTTTTGTATTCCCAGTGATTATGCAGTGTCTGGCACATAGTAAGCCCAAGTAAATGCTTTTTGACTTGACTAGTAAGACCTCATCTATTGTCATGACTTGAACTCTTTCTTAATGTATGAAAGTTTGAAGATGACCTAGATCAGAACTTAGTTTATGGTATTTTTGAGACTAGGTCCCTCTAGAAATTGATCTATTAAAAGTATTATTGACTTTCTTATCTTCATGTCTGTTGATTTCTTTGAAGTTCTAAAGGTTATTCCTTCATTCAATGTACTATTTAATTTCTAAAATGTATGTTTTTTAATCTGTTTGGGAGAAGTTATATGTAACTAATATAAAGTTTAAGTAAGGCCCATATTGCTAATAATAATGATATTGAATTTTTTATTAATTTATTTGAATAACTAAAATACCTTAATATTCATCTTTAATTGAATTCAGTCCTACTTAGAGGAGTCTTCAAGATAAATTTCAAATCACTTATTAGTTGAAACATGTTCTATATCTGAAGGACTAAGAATCAAACTAATTTCACATACACACACAGACACACACCCATGCATGTATAAGGACATACACACATATGCACACATGCACACACATATCCACTATTCAGTATGAGACTTTTTTTTTTCCTATTTCAAATACTATGAGAAATAGCATCTACTTAAATAGTTGAAATCTCACCTCTGTGTCCCTATCTGGGCTAGGTAAGGTTTCCATTTCTTTACTTACTGAACTTAATTACTACTGATGGCCATATTGAAATCAATGGTTAGTACACGGAAGGCAAAGTGAAACTGCCATTTACAAACAGTCTCTTCCCAGGACTGATCTGCAAATGAGTTGGAGCAAAAAAGTACTTTCTTTCTGCTACTAATTAAATGTTCTTGGACATTATTCTCATTTGTATGTTTGCAAGTGTGTGTGTGTGTGTGTGTGTGTGTGTCTGTGTCTGTGCACATGTAAATTTCTGTTTTCTTAACTGAAAAAAGGGAAATCTTTTATGCTTTTACCTAAGTGGTTTGATTAAAAAAAAATTTCTAAAATGAATCTGATGTTCTTTATGTGTATGCAACAAATATTCTAAAATCTACATGGATCATCAATATCTTCTTATCATCATTAGATTTAAGTTGCTACCAACTCAGATGACAACTTTATAAATATTCTTAAAACCAATGAATGATTCCAAGAATTCTGGCAATTTTCACAGTCATGGCAAGAAGAAGGCAGTATTGCTTGGGAATGGTGACCAAAAGGTAACTGGAGAGGCTGCTTTATCATTTGTCACTCCACTATCTCACTTCCTCTACCTGCTAAATCTATGCTTGAGTCTATACAAGAAGAGGACTATGTCTGATGTTTCATTAGGAAATAAAGGGGAAAAAAATACCCTCTGAAGCATAAAAGTAAATTTACAATGTCAGTGAGAATAAGCACAAAACTGAGTATCTGTTCATATGTCTATATTTTTTATTTGGTTGGATATGGTATTCTGATGCACATTAAACAGTCATTTCTCAGGTAAATGCTTAATATTAACTTCATATCAAATGTAAGCTGATGAAATTTATTAATACGCATACAAATAATAGAGTGTATTCATGCAATTAAAAATCCTAAAATATTATAGGGGAAAAGAGACATCAAAACTTAAAACAAATTTTATTTTTTGGTCTACCATAGCTATTTTTGCAATTGTTTAGAAAGTTTAATTTGAGTTCTATGGAATGAGAAAGAACTTATAATTTTTTTACCTGAAAAACTTCCAAGTCTTGGTGCAGTCATATCTGCACCATCATAGATTTCGAGGGAATCCCAGTTTTGTTCTGTGGCAAAGCTGATTACTTGAATCTGGAACATAATGAAGTTACATAAACTATTTTTTTAAATTTAAAGATTAATTTTAAATAAATATTCTTAATGAAATAAAGAGGGATACAATATAAATAATACCAAAGAAAGCAACCATGAATGAAAAAATGAACTATATCAATAGAAAGTTATAGAAATAGATGCAGATGAAGATATAGATATATTAAAATAATCAAAGTTAAGGATACATATATGAAAGACAAAGTATAGATATTGACTAGACATAGATAGAAATACCATAAAAATAATACCACAGAAAGGAACCAAGAATGAACACAACTGAATTATACATGAAAATGTACATAAATATGTCGATATAATGAATTAAAATATCATAAAATTGAGTAAAATAACACGAAATAAAGCAACCAAAAGATGGACATGTACAAGATAAAACTATAGATATAGATATCATTATAATTAATTAACATGACATAAAATTATAATAGTAAATTAACATAAAAGAAAGTAACCAATGTTAGATGCGTATGAAATACAGA
>NW_027187309.1:5241378-5389758 GCF_028583685.1 Petaurus breviceps papuanus
TGTCACCAATCCTAAAATATCCAGAACTGTACCTTCATTTATCTTTCTACCTGAATTTCTTTATTCACAACATATGCAACTATATAAGAAAAGAATCATCATTCTTTTTTCTTTCAGAATTCATTCTTTTTCTATGCTATCGAACCACTGTCTGGTCTTGAAAATGAACAATGATGGACCATGCCATAGCTCACATTATGAAACATTGTCAAAAAAAGCAATTCATTTAGATCAGTGGTAAGGAGATTATTTTGACTGACCTAAGTTCTATTCAGGATATAAAATTGTGTCCAATAATATGCTAAAGTGAATAAAATTGGGTAACAGGCTTCAGGTTCTGATATTCCATGATCTCAGCAGTGTAAAACAAAAACACTATTTAAGGCCTGGATCTCTTTTTAAAAACAATTAAAACAGGAAGTAAGACCCTAGATGCTTATAATTTTGCATTAATAGATATTACAAAGTGTATTACTTTAAAATATCATTGCTCCTATTCACATTTCTTGGATGTGTTTTATGACTACACCATAGCCATGGAGGGAGGGAGAGAATTATTTGTCAAATTTGTTTACAACAAACAATGCTTGAGAACCTTTTAAATGATGGAGAAATATCTTCCGGATTATTTTTCTATTTAGACTTAAATTATCAAGGAAAGAGGGAAGTTTTTGAAAGTATTTCTATGTACAATATGTAGTAAAATCTTCACTAAATGTTTTGGTGTATGAATATTGTATAGGAAAAGGTGAAGCAGCAAAGTTTTTGTTATCATTGTTATTTTTGTTTTTATGATACCAACGGGTATATTAAAGTCAATTTAACAGAACCCATGCTTGAATAAAATTGGAGAGATGTGTCCATTTGAGAAGGAATATTAGAAAACACAGAAAAGAAACAAATTTGACATTTCTTAGAAGGTGGGGCATGGTTGTATATACCTGCAATTTCTACTACTATGGATACTGGGGTTGGTTTATCACTTGAACTCAGATTTCTGAGTGGCAATAAGCTAAACCTATTGTGAATCCATCCACATGAAGTCCAGCACCAAAATGATGAGCTCCAAACAACCAGGAAGGATGAAACAGCTTAGGGGAGAACTAAAGCATTTCAAAGCCCCCAAGCCTGCCAATAGTGGAATGGAGCCATGAGTAGCTGCTAAAAATCCCAGCCTAGGTGACAGAGGAGAACTTGGCATAAAATTAAACTAAAACATAAGATAAAATAAAAGTGGGACAAGAGAGAACCATGAAATCTAGACATGATGTCTTTGGGGGAGGGATAGAACAATATTCTTTTTTTTCCCCCATTCCCTATACTTCTTGATGTTAAGCTAGGCATTTCCAGCATGAGATAAATTCTATTTACTGGAGTAATTATTCTCCATCTTTTAGTAAATGTTTCACACTGCTGTGAAACAAAATTGAAATCAGCTCAGTGGAAAAGTGAAAAGGAATAAGGTCAACCTGGAATAGAGGGTGATAAATATGATTGACTTTGGAGGCCAGATTAGTGTGCTCAGACAGAGACCGGATGCTGATCTTTAGGGGGTTTATATGATGCTGGGGAACAGTCAGTTCTGCAACTATATGCATATTTTTTAAATAAGAAGAGAAGAGGGAGGAAAATGTAGTAGTCTTATTAACAGTCATCAAAACCAAAAGCAGACTGAAGTGCAGAAATGAATATACAGTGGCTTGTCCAATGTATCCCTCTTAAAACTAAATGTAGTAAAAAATATAAATTTAAGCATCAGCATGCGAGTAAAGTAAGCTGTCTTGATTCGTTTTATGATCCAAGGGTAGCATTTCCTATTTTCCAAATCAGTCTTTTCCAGTTACTAAAACATTTTAAAATTCTTCTGTCTATATCTAGCAGCAACTAAATTCAAATCAAATTCACTGGGATACAAACTAAACTTTTATATTCTATCTTCGTTAGGGAAAAATTAATATGTATTTCATACTTTCTTGATATAAGTTTAGTTCAGTACAAGCAGAAAACAAACTACTAAGTTTTCATGTGTTGTTTCTAATATTGAAAAAGAAATGAATACTAGAGAAAATAAATAATAACATGAAATTTGCATATCAATAAACTACAAGAAATGGAAAAATAATTAAAGGAGAAGAGCTGTCTATACAAATATACACATAAGCTTCTACTTTGTATTTTCTATTGCTACTTGTGAATTGCTGAGGATTTTTCTAAGACTTTTGTTGAGTTCAATTCTCAGTTTTAGGGACTACAAATCATAAGTTTGTGGATTTAGACACCATCTTGTCCAACCACCTTATTTTGCAAATGAGGAACGTAGGCCCTGAGACATTAAATGACTTTCCCAAAGTTAAATAGCTAGGAAGTATTCGGGGTGACATATGAATCCAGATTTTTCCAATTCTGACTTAAGTGTTCTACTACATGTTGCCTTCCAAATGTGCAAATAGGACAATTCTACATATTGGATCTGTTTTTATGTTTTATCCATTTGTGGGAAAACTTTTATTTTTCTCAACTGAGTGAAAGAAGTCAAGGAATCACAGGTCATCATCATTGAAGGACAGTAGCAGTTGATTTATTCACTTGCCTTATTATCCCTATGAGGAAAAAGAGTTCCATATAAATCAAATAACATATGAAAAATATTATGTATTTTATGGCGGAACAGCAATTTAAGCTCAATTTTTTTACGAGATCAGGACTAGTTCTTTCCTACATGGCTTCTAAAATTCAAGTCTTTCATTTGGGGGACTGGAGTGGGAAAATTAAACACTAAAAACCTACACAATTATTTTTTTAAGTTTTTGCTTTTTGGAGGGGGGAAGGCAGGGCAACTGGGGCTAAGTGACTTGCCCAAGGTCACATGGTTAGTTTTTGTGTGAAATGTCTGAGGTCAGATTTGAACTCAGGTCCTCCTGACTCCAGGGCTGGTGCTCTATTCACTGCACCACTTACCCACCCCAAATCTACACAATTTTAAGTCACTGGATAAGAAGTGGTCATAACAATGCATCAAACATTTATTCAGTGCCTACTATGTTCAGTGAGATATAACACAGACTATATTTCTGAGGAGTTTATAATTTAATGAAGGGTAGGAGAAGAATTAAGATTTTACTGACTCCAAAAGTGTCATCTCCCATTGTGAACTTTGAAGCTCCATGGAGGAGAACATGCTATACTTAGTAATTATGGTGTATGAACAATAAATATACCAGTCATTTATTACATAGTATTTTAAGTTGACTATAGATTTAAATGAATGAGGTAGCACAACTTAATTGTATATTATCTTTAAAAAAAACAGTAAACCTGTTTAATAAACTTAAAAGTAATGGCATTGAGTTGGAAGATACAAATATATTAGATATATCAGGGATTAATGAAATGACAAATGACGAAAGTTTCACTGATGAGAACACTTAAGTTACAGTTATTTAATGTATTGATAAAGACTAACCAAAAAAAGTGAGTGTGAATGAATATGCAGATTTCCCCTAGAACAGAAATCAGCCAATATCATTGTTGCCTCTTATAGAACAACTAACCTAATTAGTGAGTTTCCCAATGTCCTCAGACAAAGAACCAAAAGCAAAAAAAAAAAGAAATTAAGAAGGAAGAGACGTAAAGGGCATGATGGTAGTTCCAAGCATGTACGCATAGTGAAAAAAACAAAATAGCGAACAAGGACAATTGGCTAGAGAAGAATTTTATCCTGTCTTGGAGGAAGTCATGGGACTACTATATAACATGTTAATGAACTATGGTTCATAGGATCCCTGTCCTCTGAATTCCCAGGAAATTCTGGTCCAGTTTGGGAACAGAAAACTCTTATTGGGAACTTTCATAATCCTAGAGAAGGAGAAATGGTTACAGTGTCTCACAATAATTCTGTGGTTGCCATATTCTAAAAAATCAGAGAAAGTTCAAAGATTAAGAGCTAAATGATAGCTGACATTATAGATCTAACATTATAGACGAGGAATGTGAGTCTTACACAAGTGAAGTAACCTGCCTAAGAGCACCAGTAGAGGCTCTAATCTAAACACATGGTACATAAAGATTGAGTCTAAAAATGCCATGACACTCCAGCATATTGTAGAGTCCACTAGACAATCATTTATTAAAAAATGATTGTTAGATATATTAACACCATCATTAAAGTTATTATTAAATATTCTTTGTGGCATTATAATGAAATATTTCCACGCAAGGTTTACAGAAAATTAAGACCTTATAGAGCTAGTCATCTGTATTTTTTTTGCCCTGCTATTATACCTGTTTTCCCTGAAATAAGTGGATACTATATATATGTATGTGTGTGTATATATACATATGCACATACATATATATGTATGTATATATGCATATACACATATGTATGTATGTATATACTGTCAGCCTGTTAACAAGATTTCGTCATTCTATTACTGGGATTTACTATTACTTTTAAAAGTCCTTGCACAATTTCAAGCTTTAATAATTTAGGAAATGAAAAACCTCTAAGTGGTATATGAAAGCACTACTCATAAGAATTTTACACAATACAGTTCAAATAATTTCTCGGCTTCAATATAACTGCTATCTTTTCATATATATTGAAAACTTTCTCCAGGTGCTCTTGAGTGATTTCTTAAATTGAATTTGTGATCAGAGACCTCTTCCTCCAAAGAATATGATCTTGATGAAAAGACATCGGTTTTAAAATGGGCCCAGGGGAAAAAGATCACACAAATGAAGTACACAAGGCTTTTATAAATCACTAAGTGATTACAGATGTGTATAAATGTGTGCATATATGTGTATAGCATGCATACGCACACATATACATACATATATTGGCTATATATACATATATGATGAACACTGGTTATCTACAAATGTGTTTACTATATATAGTATGTATATGTGTATATGCACACATATACATACATATAGGTTGATATTTATTTAAATTGCTAGTGCAACATCCAAGCTTAAAACAGATACCCAGAATTCTTTTCTCCCCTCTACTCTAGCCATTTGGTCCACTACTTCCTAAACTTTTCTATTGTTCTCAAACATTTAATACTGACAGGTAGGTGCAAACCCTAGATTTGTACCCTACTTAAGGAAATTCAAGCTTCCTTGCTGGTTTGCCATTCTATTCTTTGTATTTGTGAGAGGGGTGAAGTGACAGTGCCTCTCCTGATACTTTTCTACTTTTTTTTTTTAACACAATTCTTTACTTTGTCACAATGAGATAGCCTAGACCAATTATATACTAATTTTAACTCAGTGAGACATTACCATGCCTCAAACAATTGCTACTTTCTTCAACCCACTTCAGAGGTTCCTTAACTTTTTCTCGAGTCAATCAATCATTCCCTGTCTGTTTCTTTATTACAGTCTAGAATACCCATGATTGAACAGCACAGCATTTTTAGGAAGAAATCTTTTCTGGGCATGCATTTTCCATTGGATCTGAGCTAAAAGCATTAGAATAGAACTGATTTATAAACAATGTGACAGACTTTAACACTAGCTTTTTTTTTTAATGTCCCTTTTTGTTTTCTAGGAAGAGGCTTGATCAAGGAGAGAAACGAAGGAAGGAAGAAAGGAAGGAAGGAAGGAAGGAAGGAAGGAAGGAAGGAAGGAAGGAAGGAAATGGAAGGGAAAGAAGGAAGGAGGGAAAGGAGGAAGGAAGACAATCTCTAGTTGTCCTAATCTTATATCTGGCCACTGGACCTAGATGGCTCTGGAAGAAAAATTGAGGCTGGTGACTTTGCACAGCCCTCTCTCACTTCATTACAATTCACTTCCATTTCATGGCATCGCCTCTCTAATGTCACGATCCTCTTTGAGAACTAAGGACGAATAGCACCTCCCTAAGACATTTTTCATGTACTATTGTAATTCCCTGTGCTCAAGTCAAGTCATGTCATGATCGTCTTTGAGAACTAAGGACAAATAGCACCTCCCTAAGACATTTTTCATGTGCTATTGTAATTCCCTGTGCTCAAGTCAAGTCATATTACCCACTTAAGCCCCAAACTTCAAGAGGGCAGGGGGAAAGTATTATTTAAATCATTCTCTGCTATCTCTAATGTCTTTCCCTACTGGCTCCATTTCCTTGCTAATTGTGAGGATTCTGTTTTACTTATAACACCCTAACAAAGTGAGAAAATCTATTAAATTAGTCAATCAGAAGACCTTATTACATATGATATAACTCCTCTGGATAAACTTCAATGATGTTGATTATGCCCTATTGGAGGAGAGATTGGGGAGGTCATCTAGAAATTATTAGGGAATTATGAAAGTATTCATTTCAGAGAGTAGAGAGTGGAGTTCTAGCTGAATCTCCTGAGAAGGAACTGCCTTTAACTAGAGGAGGACCTGTTAGCTTCTAAAGATTTGGAAAATGTTGAACTTCTTATATTCCCATCAGTGTCTGAATCAGTTAGTGACAGTGTGTGATCATCTGGAGCAAAGAAGACTACACTCATGGCTCTACAAGAAGTCAAACAAAAAGTCAACACTACGCTAAATGAGAACCTCTTACATACCTTATAAATGGGGAAAAAAAGAAATGGCTTCTCTCATTTAGGATAGGTGGTACCCCTTTGCCACATCTGCTCTCTAAACTTGAGTCCATTTCCCACTGAACTCTGCAGGTAGTTGAGGGAGAACATGACATAGACTTTTGTGATGTTTTATAACAACTTTTCTTACAACACCACTTTAGAAAACACCTCTTTCTAAAGGTTGCTTAATGCTATACTAAATGATTCTCAATTGCTAATCCTCCTGGAGGTGGGTCATTGGAAGAAATAAGCCAATGGCTTTAGAGAATCACCCTTGTATCTTCTAGTAGGTATCCTCTGGTATACATAGGAGGAGATTTAACTAAGCTCTGGGGAGCTCATCTGTGAGGGTGGCTGAGGATCAGGATTCTCAGAGCTGACAAAGACCACATTATAAACATACTAAGATCTTCCTTATCCTGAAACAAACAAATGAAATTTCCCTTGAACCTTCTTCCCATATAAGTTTTTGTCTTGTCTTCTACCTTTCACAAATAATGTTCTAAAATGCAATCTGTTTCCTTAACTTCCTCACCATCATGTCCAACCCGTCTTCTGCCATATGGTTTCTGTCACATTAGAATACCGACTCCTTGAGGGTAGCCTATTCAAATTTTTTTTTCCTTTTTGTCTCTAACATTTAGAGCAATGTCCAGGACATAGTAGGAATTTAATAAATGCCTTCTGAATGATTACTGAATCCCACCACTCACCTGACTCTTATCTCCACAGTCACCTCATAACTATTAAACACAGTATTCCTCCCTTTTAGTCTATATCGTTTCCCCCCTTCTCTCTATTCATATATCCATCATCCTACTTCAGATACTCACTACCTCTCTCCTGGATGATTCCAAGGGTCTAAGTGTCTCCCAAGTCTATTCCATCTTCCACACATCTGCTAAGTGATTTCCCTAAATTATAGGCCTGACCACATCATCTCCTCTAGATAACAAACTGCAGTAGGCTCCCTATTACCTCCAGGTTAAATATCAACATATTGTCATTTAAGGCCTATCACAGTCTAGTATTCTACCTTTCTAGGCTTGTCATACTTTGCTCTCTTCCTCTACTATTGGAGGACATTAGCCAGATTACTGATCCTCATTAAGTGCATACCATCTCCTATCTCTGTACCTTTACACTTGACTGTCCCTCCAAGCTCATGGTCTGAATGCTTTTCTTCCTCACCTCTGCCTCTTCATATTTCTGGCTTCATTTAAAATGGAACCACTTTTTTGGGGGGGATTTTTCAGTCTCCCTAGTGACTTGAGCTTTCCTGTCAAGGTCACCTTCTTTGTATTCTATATTTCTCTTCTATATTTTCATGTGTCTACTTTGCTGTCTCCTCCATTAGGATGTAAGTTCCCTGAGGACAGGGATTGTTTGTATTTTTTTTCTTTTCTTTTGTCTCCAGAGCTTAATACATTGGTTGGCACAGAGTAAGTACTTAACAAATATCTGCTTATTGATGAAATTTTATCTTTGCTAAGCACCTATTTAAAGGTTTCACATACAGCAAGTGATTAATAAATGTTTGAAGAAGGAATGAATTATTTCTATAACAGCCTTGAGATTGAAAGTATATGAAAGAGGAATGTAAGTGTCCAAAACCATTGTCACAAGGTCCAAAACAGGGTGGCAGTGGTAGGAGGAAGAAAATGTGAGGAAAACACTTTACTCCTTATCCCTTAACTCAGAGATTCACTGACTTGAACATAATATACAATTTTCTAACTTATCTGGTTTCTCAAGTCACAAGAGAATAGAGGCAACAAAGCAGAAGAAGGTGGGGGAGACTGTTTGTGGCAAGTACATTGGCAGAAGAAATTGTGACTGTTGATATATGGGAAAATGAAATAAACAAATAAAACAACCCAGAGATAAAAGTAAATTCTCCCATAAAATAATAGCACAAGTTCAGAGTAATGATCTTGAGTTAATAAGAAAAGTAGACCCCCACAATTCAGAAGACATTTTAGAATGAATTACATAAAAATTAAGTAAGTAGTAAAGGGGAGAGGGGATAATGATTGAAGAAGTAAGCTTCAGTTATTTAGAAAACTTTTTTTTTATCTCTACTGATGCCAGATAAATGAAGCTGTATTGTAGCCATGTCATTAAAATTAAAATCAATACTGATATTTACTTTAAAATTTAAATTTTAAACAATTAATTTTAAAATCAACATTCTGATTTCTCTAAGCATATTTGATTCCATGAATTAAAGTCTTACCAGTGCATGTGTACATTAATTGCTAATTCTGTAACTGAAACTTCTACTGGTATTTTGAATATCATAGACATTTAACAAAAACTTTACCCACTACATTTCATAACAGATACTGTCATATATAGTGATAACATAATATTCATAGAATCATAACACTTGGAGCTGGGAGTGACCTAAGAGACCATTCAGTTCAATGTTCTAATTTTATAATGACTAAAGTAGAAGAGTTTGTAAAAAATCTTTGCCTGAACACATACAGGTAGTCAATGACAGATTTGAGAAACCTTCCAAATTCCAGTCTAGTAAACTCTCCAGTAGTCTACACTTCTTCTCAGCACACAAAGAACAGACTAAAGTAAAATTTTATGCTAAATTTACCTTGGTAAACAAAATGGAATCCCCTGGCAGATGCACCACTTTTTGCACTGAACCGCAATAGAATTTGATTGGACGTAGCCAAAGGCAGTGTTTCCCCTGAAAATAAGAAGAGAAAAAAAATGAAAATAAAAAATATATATCAGGGAATCCAGAAAATGTACCAATCTATGGTGCATAATAAAATTTCTGGGATGATACCTAAGAAAATAATTAGCTATGTTTACAATCTCACTTTAATATACTGCTAGGTTTTTATAATTTCCCCCCCTGGCTTTACCACTAAAATACATTATTTTGTAAGTCAGGTTTAAAACATTTTGTCCCCTTTAGAATTAAAACATTTTACTCTTTATGAAATGATGACTTCTTATGAAACATAGCCACTTTTGGTGTATTTCTTTTCTATTAGTCGAGAATAATCTACAAATGACTTTCTTGAAGAATCATTCAGGGCTTAATTCACCTAGAAAAGAATCAACTTAAAACTTTTGTTGGGAGTTGTTTCTGCTACTGAAACCTTCCTTAGAATCCACAATATTCTAAAAGATTTAAAGGTATTTCAAAAAGTCTTTCATACTTCCCTTACCCCACCCTAACTTTTTAAAAGTTGCCTAAATTAATAGCTATCTATATTTTATTTGGACGCACAATTAGGGTGGTGACTAGAAAGAAGAAAAAAGTAAACCAAAGACTTGAAAGAGTAAATTATTTTCACTCCATTTCTTCGTTGCACAATTTGGTATTGTCTCTGACAGGATCCACAGTACCTACACTTCCTCATTATCTTTGCACACACCTCAGTTAAATGTACTCATCCCAAATGACTGTAAATTTCTTTTTTTTTTTTTTTGCTTTTTTATTGAGCGGGAAGGGCAGGGCAATTGGGGTTAAGTGACTTGCCCAAGGTCACACAGCTAGTAAGTGTTAAGGGTCGGAGGCCGAATTTGAACTCAGGTCCTCCTGACTCCAGGGCCGGTGCTCTATTCACTGTGCCATGTAGCCACCCTTGTAAATTTCTTTTTTTTTTTTTATAAGCAATCAGGGTTAAGTAACTTGCTCAAGGTTACACGGCCAGTTATTTCTGGGTGTGGTGCTAAGTATCTGAGCCCGGATTTGATCCCCAGGTCATCCCGACACTGCAGCTGGTGCTCTTACTCGCTGAGCCACCTGGCTGCCCCTAAGCAATTGGGGTCAAGTAATTTGCTCAAGGTTACATGGCCAGGTGTTTTTGGGTGGGTGCTAAGTGTCTGAGCCTGGATTCAATCCCCAGGTCATCCTGACACTGGAGCCGGTGCTCTTACTTGCTGTGCTACCTGGCTGCCCCACCCTTGTAAATTCTATAATTATAGGATATAAATCCCATTTTTGAAGAGATATTTACACATTTCATCAGCACCTAACAAATCTGCTATATACACTAAGTGCTGAATAAATAATCTGTACATATGTAAGTAGAAATCCATAGAAAAATACATAATACTGCAAACTATACACATGTGTGTACATATGTATGTGCATGTATAAAAACTTTCTTATTCCTTTCAAATTTCAGTTCAAATATCACCTTTTCTATGAAACTTTTCCATACTCCCCAGCTACTTGTGATCTCCTTCCCCCTAAAAGAACCATTACCCTGTTTTTATTAGGTATATATTGTACTTTATATATACTAATATTTGTACACACCTCTCCCTCATTAGCATATATACCCTTTGATTGAAGACACTATTTCATTTTTGCCTTTGTGTTCCTAGTATCTAACACACAGGAGGTGTGCAATAAATGTGGTTTGAATGAAAAATAATATGAGGGGAAAATTAAAAGAAGTAAAATCTCTAATATGTTAAATTGGCAGTTAAAACCAAGCAATTACTTTGTACCTCCCTCTGCCATTTCTTTGAAGCCATAATAACTCATCCCTACATTTTGAAATTTTCATTCCCTGTTATGTTCCCCAAACTGTTGTTGTGGCTTCTTTACCTGAATGGAAACCAGAAAGTGAGCTGAGAAGTCTGGCCTGTGGATGTGCTCCATCAAACAATTCTGCCAAATCATTCAGTGCTGTCTGAAAATAGGCAAACTGCCCAAACACAACTGCAAAATAATAATGGGGGAAAATGAGAAAAGCTCCATTAAAAAATAAACAATAAATAATGTTACTGTGAAATTAGGTTTCTGCAAATTATTGATTTCCTGTTGGATCCTTAGCTTAACAAATCTCATATAAACAAAAGTTTTAATTGTTTTATGCCTTTAAAAATAAATGAAATAAATTTTCCTCAGATGTTTATAAATTAATCAATTTGCTTTTATTTTTTCATATCTGACACTTACTGAAAGTACATGAGCCATGATTATATTTGATATTTCCATCTATCCCCTTATAGATATAAAGTTAGTAGAGATTATTTTTATTTTGTTAACTTTGGGTCCATTTCTTCATCAAAGTCTTTCTCTGTTATTTCTTTCTGAAAAACAATGCCAACAGAGCACAAACCACTTCTACCAAACTGAAAGATTGAGTACAGAGATGTTGATGAACTCTAGGTAGGTCAACTAATGGCCAGCCTAAGTTTAGAGAGGCTTGTTGCCTTACAGGTTCCAGGATAATGAGTATTTGAGCTATAATAACTCAAAAAGATTGTCTTTGAAGGCACAGAGAACTCACACTGACCAAATCACAGGTTCCTGAAGTACCAAAATTTAGTTTGTGGCATTGAATCAAGAGAGAATATCTAGAGAGTTGTGGTGGTTACTTAATTTTAGAAATATTCCAAGAATTTTTTAACCTTTAGATTGTGGGTATAGGGAGAAATAGCACAGGTCATAAATAAGTGGGTCTCAGGGGTCATCAGTCCAATTCCCTGATTTTACAAGAGAGAAAATGCAGACCCCATAAATTAACCTTTTCATGATAGTTGACTAGCTGAGTTCCCCAAGGTCACTTAGGCAAGGGAGCTACGATTCGAACTCAAACTGATAGTAGATTCAAAGTTAGGTTTAACTACACCACACTCATCCAATTGGCTTTTATATGAAATCAGACAGAAATGTGATAGTTATTTCAATATCAGATTCCTATTTATTTTCATTGCAATTATTTTTCCATTTAATAATTGAGCTGCACTAACAAATTTCATGAGAAAAAATGTAGCAATATTTTAAATTGTTTCACTACTATATATTAATGATGCAAGATTCATTTCTGAAAAATACACATATTACATGATATATTCAGGCACTGAAGTCCAAATAACAGGAAAAACTAATTCCACAACTGTTCTTGATCATAACAGTACATGAATTGTACACCAAGCTGACTTAATATGTAACTTTTTCAAGTATTTTAAAAATAAAATCAATGACTTTTTTTCCTTTGTAAAGAAAAACAACTGGAGTTCACACCAGCATAACAGTCCACGTTTTTCCATCTTACCAATAAGTAAAATTTCAACTTCAAAGAAAAATAATTTACTCAAATATAAATAATTTACGTGGATTTTTTATTACCTGACAAATAAGATATGTGTGTTTTAGATATAATTTACATAAGAAAGAATAGTATGATTAATTAAGATTAAGTAAAATGAAAAGACAATTTTACTATGTTTTTTTAAGTATGTACATTGACATAATCAGTGTAATTTCTAGCCAAGGAAAATGATTCTAATTGTTCCTGACAGTGTGAAGGGGAGAGGGAGAAAATGACAAAGGGATGTAGGCAATAAATGTGTTCTTATGACTGAATTTGGGATTCATGAATGGATGGGCAGAATGGGTCTCAAAATAAGACAAAAACAAAAACAAACCAAAACATGGAACTATGGAGAAGAACTGGTAGGAATCAGGGCAGAGCCAAGATGGCAGGGTAGAAGCAGGAAAACTCTGTGAGGTTCCCCCATAACTACCTCAAAAACCTATAAAATATGACTCTAAACAAATTTTAGAGCTACAAAACCCACAAAGTGACAGAGAGAAACAAATCTCCTGCTAAAGGCAGACCCCACAGGCCTACCAGAAGGGTCCATCACAGCAGGCTGGGAGCTAAGCCATAAAGGTAATGTAATTTGAATTTGAAGATCCCTTTGTGTTGGCAAAGGTAGCAGGTACTTAGCATTTAGTAATTGATCAAGCCTCTGTTGAGGAAACAGAAGGTATGAACTCCTGTCTCCTATTACTGACATAACAGGAAGGAGTTGGCTGAAACAGGAAGTAACTAATGCTGTGTATATAAGGAAAAGCCCCAGAGAGGCACAGTCAGAATTTCTTGGAACCAGCATCTGGTGGCAGAGCAGCCTCAGAAGAGAGAATGGAGAACTGAGCCAGAATTTCCTGAGAACTTGTGGTGGTGGAGCTTCTTCTGAACAGGAGTCCAGGAGCCAGGAATCCCGGAGCCCAGGAACCAGGAACCGGGAGCCCAGAAGAAGACTGAGGAAGCAGAAGACAGGAAGCATGACCAGGATACTGAGACTTTGTATGTTTGTGGCTTTGTTGAGCCTTGAATTTCCAGGAGCAGAAATTATGAAGGAATTGACATGGACTGCACCCCGTGAACTTCAGTGTGGAGCAGGACCTATCCAGAGAGCTGGACAAGGAACTGGGAGCTGTCTGCCACTGAAACCAGGTGACACTCTGGTGAATCCAGGTAGAATCTGGGACCACAGAAGTGGATCCAGGGAATCTGAGAATCAGCCCCAAGTCAAGATGAAAAGACCTCTCCATGATGAAATTGTAGTTTACTAATAACCTAGAGGTGGAGGGTTTGTGTATGATACTTAGCAATTGATTGCTGAATAAGTGACTGATTGAGTTAACTTAAGAGTGACCCATGAGTGGAAGACTTTGCCCCATGAGTGAAAGACCTTGACTATTGTACTTTGAGATAACTGTTCTTTGTTCTAAATATTGTGACCACTTTGGTGAAAACTATGTGGCCATTTTAATGATAAGCTGTTTGTGAATATAAGTTGTTATATTGTGAATGATGTACTTTGATTTTCTGTGAATGTTTTCCTTTATTTGTTATGGAATAGAGTGTCACTATACTGTGTAATCAAAACTTAAAAGCTATTCACAGTAGCATTCTTCTGGAAAGCTTCTGTGCATGGCATTACACAAGCCCAGTACCACATGAGCCCTGCTGTTTTAGCCTCAGGGAGGTCCCAACCTCCAGCAGAGGCTGGAGCAGACTTCAGGAAATCACCAGCAGCTATGATGATGTCCAGAATTATCAGCCCATAAATGCCAAAGACAAAGTGAGATGTCAGTGTATAATTGTTGGAACTGGGGGGATCAGAACACGGCCTGGACCCTGCTCCCAGAGCAAGAAGTGTCAGAGATGCAGCGGCTATGCAACTGCCCCCACGTGACTGCTTCAGAGCTCCTGGCCTGCAGATCATAGGGGGACCAAGCTACCATTCAGAAGGTAATCACTCTTGCTTTAACCTGCTTGGATCTGGATTGCTTTCCTGGGTGGAAGTCCTGGGGTGTGTGACCAGTGAGCCAGAGACTGTGGTGTCTATAGAGAGGGCACCCAACTGATAGCTCCAGCAGCTGCAAAACTGCCAGAAATCTAAGAAAAGGTCTACTCTCTGGAAGCAGATTTCTACTGTGGCAAAGAGCTCAAAAGTCAAGTAACTGAGTGGAAACATGAACAAGCTAAGGAAGCAAAGCAAGCACAGCAATCAAACTTTAGATTCCTTTTTGGGGGGACAAAAAGGATCAAACATGTAATGGTAGGAAGACAACAAAGTCAGAACTCCTGCACCAAAAGCTTCCAAGAAAAATATGAACTGATTACAGGCCATGAAGGAGCTCAAGAAGGATTTTGAAAATCAAGCAAGAGATGTGGAGGAAAAATTGGGAAGAGAAATGAGAATGATGCAAGAAAATCATGAAAAGAGAGTCAACAACTTGACTGAAGAAAATAACACTTTAAAAAATAGACTCACTCTTTTGGCAAAAAAGGCCCAAAAAGCCAATGTGGAGAAGAATGCCTTAAAAAGCCAAACTTTCCAGATGGAAAAAGAATTTCAAAAGCTCACTGAAGAGAATATTTCCTTCAGAATTAGACTGGAGCAAAAGGAAGCTAATGACTTTAGGAAAAATCAAGATACTATTAATCAGATCCAAACAAATGAAAAGAAGGCAATTTGAAATGTCTCACTGGAAAAAACACTGACCTGGAAAACAGATCCAGGAGAGATCATTTAAAAATTATTGGACTATCTGAAAGCCATGATCAAAAAAAGAACCTAGAAATTCTTAAGGAAAATTGCCCTGATGTTTTAGAACCAGAAGGCAAAACAAAAATTGAAATAATTCACTGATCACCTCATGAAAAAGATCCCAGAAAGAAAACTCCTACTAATATTATACTCAGGTTCTAGAGTTCCCAGATCAAAGAGAAAATATTACAAGCATCCAAGAAAAAACAATTTGAATATTATGGAAACACAATCAGGATAACACAAGATCTAGCAACTTCTACACTGAGGGATCAAAGGGCTTGGAATACGATATTCCAGAGGTCAAAGGAGCTGGAATGAAATTCAAGAATCACCTACCCAGAAAAACTGAGTACCATGTTTCAGGAGAAAATATGGTCATTCAACGAAATAGAGGACTTTCAAGCATTTTTGATGCAAAAACCAGAGTTGAATAGAAAATCTGACATTCAAATACAAGCAGCAAGAGATGTATGAGAAGGTAAACAGGGAAAAGAAGTCATAAGAAACTTATCAAAGCTGAACTATTTACATTCCTAAATGGAAAACAAAAATTGTAACTTATGAAACTTTTCTCAGTATGAGGATAGCTGAAGGGAATATAAATGTATATATACTTATACATACACATGTGTAAGTATATATACATTTATATGTCTATATAGGGCATATATGCATATGAATACATATTTGATTGTGTGCATATATGTGTACAGGATCAATTGAATAGGAAGGGATGATATTTAAAAAATAAAATTGAGAGGAATATAATGAGAGGAGATAGGGAGAGACAGAATAGGGTAAATTATCTCATATAAAAAATGGCAAAGGAAAACTGTTACAATGGAGGGGAAGAACAGGAAGTCAAAAGGGAATCAGTCAGCCTTACTCATTGAATTTGGCTTAAGGAGGGAATAACATACACACTCAAATGGGTATCTTACCCTACAGGAAAGTATGGGGGAGGGGACAAGAAGGGGGGATAATAGAAGGGAGGGCAGATTGGGGGGGAGAGTAGTTAGTAGCACAAACTTTTGAAAAGGGACAGGGTCAAAACAGAAAATACAACAAGTGGGGGGCGGAATAAGATGGAGGGAAATATAGTCAGTCTTTCACAATATATCCATTATGGAAATGTTTTGCATAACTACACATGTACCACCTATACTGAATTGCTTATCTTCCCAGTAAGGTTGGGTGATGAGGGAAGAAGGGAAATAATCTGTAATTCAAAGCTTTAAAATCAAGTGTTTGAAAAATTATTATTATTATTAACATTCAACAGGGAAATAAGATACACAGGCACTGGGGTAGGGAGATCCATCTTGCCCTAAGGGAAAGTCAGAGGGGAATGAGGGAGGATATAGGAGAGAGCTGATTGGGGGAGGGGGTATTCAGCGGGATCACCCTTTTGGGGTGATGGGGTAACTCAAAATCTTGTGGAAATGAATGTTGCAAACTAAAAATAAACATAAAATACATATTAAAAAAAGAATTGGTAGGACTACGTAACAAGTTGAGAAGGTCCATAACTCATAATATTTCACCTGAAGCAACACCAACCACATAACCACACAAAAAATTTTTCCAAATTAACTTTTTAATTTGGATGTGCATCTCCATGGGCAAAAGACCCCTGCATACCAAAATGCCACTGTACTTGAGAGTTTCTAGAGCCACTATGCATTTGTGGTATGATGTGGAAGACATGAGTCATTTGGTAGCATAATATTTTTAATAATTCTCCTTAACTAGATAATTAGCTTTGTTGTTTGTCATGCTAAAAGATCACGAGTGCATTCAGTCAAGCAATAAATATTTAAGTACCTCTTTCATGCCAGGTACTGTGTCAAGTTTTGGGCACTGTGCCGAGTCCTCTATAGTTTACACCTTGTAGCAAAGCTCCATATTCCATACCCTAGTTATATCTCTGAACCATTAAATATTATACATCTCTAGTTAACATTTTTGTTTACTTCAGACTAATATGTATGATCCTTTGGTATGCCAAAAGACTTACAGCTTAGTTAACTGTAATTAGTATTTATGATAAGAAAAAAATATGCTTTTCTATGACAAAGAATGTGTTCCAATAATTTAAAATTACATTCTTTAGTCTATTAATGAGATAGAAACTTTTTGGAGATTGTATCTTATTGCAGGAATGAATATGAACTCATGAGAGAACCAGTGCCAAATTTATCTTGAGCAGAACACTTTGAGTTGGGACATGAAGAAAAGAAACAAGGATCACCTCATTCATGGAAGAAGTTCAAGCTTCACAAGGGAACCTGATACAAAACATTTAGCAAGCCCCCAAGAAAACAAATCTGGTTTCTGTTCTCATTTCCTTTACTATCATTTTATAAGATATTAATAAATTTGTAGCCCAGAATCTCCTTTGTTTATAAACAAAAAGGAATAGTTTCTACAACCCAACTCAGAATTCCAAGCTAAACACTTTGCCTTAAAGAATATTTTTTAAAAAATAAGATAATAATAAAGCTCCATTGTCCAAACTACCTTCCAATCTATTTATTTGTTTGATTCTAATGAAACACTTCACAAAAGGTTTGCTCAAACTATAACTCCTATTGAGCGTATGGTAGACTTGCAATAAATGCCTCTTAAATTGACCTAAAAGTCATAGTGTTGAACAAGTTGTCTCAGTGACCAACACCTAGCTTTCTCATTCTTGGAACTCTGTAATAATATTTTTAAAATTTACTCTTTAAATGGACTGAACACAAATGTTACCTGGTTAATATTATCTTTTGACACATATGACATAATTATCATAGTTATCATTTATATAATGCTTTAACATTTGAAAGTAATTATAAAATTCCTCATTTTATCCTCACAATAACCCTTTAAGGTAGGAACTATTATTGTCCCCATTTTATAGATGAGAAAAATGAGGTAGTTAGAGTTTATATGACTTGAGCTGGGTAACAAAGTTTCTGACGGCATACTTGACCTCGGGTCTTAATGACTCCAGGTCTATCATTCTATAAACTGTACTACCTAGGTATCTGATCCTTCTCCTTAGTTTATGGTGGAGGACACAATTCCTAATTACCTTTTCATGAATTTTTCCCCAGAGGTATTCATAACTGCTAAAAGTATTTGAGAAATAAAGGTGACTTAGCAGATCACTATGGCTACATCACATATAAAATGCTAAGGTTATGAGCTTTAAGATATGTTACTTTAGGTGAGTAATGTTTTAGGTATCATTTAGATTTTAAAAGCACTGAAAGTAGTAAAGTAATAAATATTCCCAATGAGATTATTTATCTTACAGGGATAAGCTATTTATTTTCAGAAAGTAATTTATTTGCTGTAAGCTTTAGAATATCTTTCATGCTTTAGCTTTATGGAAATGTTTATGTTCTCATCTTTTATTGATTTTATTTCCATATGTATGATAACCATAATGCTCAGAATGTTTGAAAACAAATCAATTATTAGTTATATCTAAAATGTTCAGGAAGAAAACAGCCTGGGAAGTGCTAAAAAGCTGTGGGCATGCCGACTTCAGCAAAGGGTTTTAGTCTGTGTTAAAATTTCCTATTCATTAGGAAGGCAGGGAGAACCCAGCAGAGTAATTAAGCACAGAACTAAGAAGTCTCCTGCCAATTGATCCCGATATATAGGTAAAGGTCATAAGATCTAGGGAAAAACAGTGATTCAGGAATTAAGAATTTAGTGGAGTTTTACTCTAATTTTGGACAAAGTAGCATTAAAAAAAAGGTTGAAGGGATTCTTTTTAAACCTAGGACACAGGGAGCAGAAAAATTCTATGTAGATAATGCAGGGTGGTTCCTTTTCAGCAGGTAATTGAGAAGTATAATAGATCTCACATGATGAAGTGAGTAACATACATCTCTGTCTGAAACTATAAACCAAAGAAAGAGATGACCTGCACAAGACCTACCTTTGATTAGGTAAAGTAACCAAAGCAAACTAAAGTAGAAAACCCTCCTGAGGATAATCTGCAATCCAGGTTTGCCTTTTAATCTAAGTAGCATAGGTTGCACAAGAGATCACAGTGTTTTAGTACAGCCAGGATTTGTTACTGTATCAGAAAGAACTAGTTTTTAAAAGAAATAAAAACAAAAAACCATATAAAAGCAACAATGTAAAAACCCCAGTATAATTATACTTATATATTATTAATTATAATTATATGATTTGTTTCCCTAAGAAATAGATTCATAAAATAAAATGCCATTTGGAGCAAAAGATTTAGAATACAGGAAAAAAAAACCCACATACCTATGTACATTATTGAAATATATTAAGAACCAGTGTCCACTGTGATCTCTTCCTTCTCTGAACTCTTATAGCATTTATTATAGCATGCATCTGGCATTTAGGGTATTGTATTATTTTTTGTTTATTTATTTATTTATTGCCCATTTCCTACCTTCTCAAATAAAATATAAAATCCTTGAGAACTGGATATTTATGACTGCCACTTTAGATCAGCCTTATCCTTTCAGAATCATGTGTCACTTGCCTTGTATGAAAGAGGGAGAGATCACTGTGGACCCAAGAAATGATATAATTTGTTCTTGGATAACTATATTTCTCTAAAATTATAGATATCAGTCCCTGACTCTAAATGTCAGCCTGTTCTTCTGTCAACCTGCTATCTGCCTGCCTGCCTGTCTGTCTCTGTCTCTATGTCTGTCTGTCTCTTCTGCTTCTGCTTCTGTTTCTGTCTCTCTGTTGTTCTCTCTGTCTCTCTCAATGGTCAATAAATGAGTTGATTCCCCCATCATATAACATAAGATTTTACACTATCTGGTGGCAGTTTTACTTTTTTGGAGCATTCAATATCAGTGGCAGGTAGAGTTGATATGGGAGGCTCCAGAGCTGGGATTTCAATTTTTTATTGACTAGAGAACTCTCCATAAGAAACTTCTATCAGTGCAGAGAGACAACTGTTCTTCAACTCAGAATATATTATGTCACTGAGAGGCTAAGTGAGGTGCTCCCAAGTCACACAGACATTATCGGAAGCAGGAATTGAACCTAGGTCTTTTGGACTCCCAGGATGCCTCTTGCAGCACAACCCTCAAGTATATAGTGTCTAGTAACTGAAGTATCTTTCCATGTAACTTTTGTTGTCCCTTTCCTATTTGTTCTTATCCAATCAACTCTTAGATGCAGACAGCCTTTGCCAACACTAGAAATATTACTCTAGCTCCATGGCTTTTTTGTATGTGTGTATAAGACAAACAACAAAAACTATGTTTGTATGCTCAGGGGGAGCACTGTATATAAGACTGAATGAGATCATATATGTAAAGTGCTCCATAGAGGAAGCTAGCTGGTTCAGTGGATAGACCTCTGGACTTGAAGTCAAGAATATCTGATTTCAAGCACTCTCAGACAATAACTTAATAGCTGTATGGCCATGGGCCCTGATTGCCTGTTTCCTCATCTGTAAAACTGAGATGATAATAACACCTACCTTCCAGGGTTACAGTGAAGATACAATAGTATTTGTAAAGCATTTAGGATAGTGATTGGTATATAGTAGACATTTAATAAATGCTTGTTATGTATCAAATGAGATAATGTATGTAAAGTGCTTTACAGTGACATACAAAAGCTAGCTATAGTCTTGTCTTTGTAGTTGTTGCTGTTGTCTAGTTCTCTTTTCCCCAAGTCTGCCTTCCCCAATAGATGACTATGAATGTAAAGAGGAGGAAGAGCAGCTTATGAGGACAATCAAGAAAAAGTTAAGAAGAGTTAACTTTTCCATTTCTAAGAGTGGAAATAAATTAACCTGAGATTGTTTCACCCATAATATTATTCACACCCCTACATATCCTTACTATCTATTCTAAACCAATGTATAAAGAGAGTATCCTTTGGGGAAAGTTAGAGGCAAGTAAATAGACTGTTTCAGAAACACAGAGGTGACTGTTCATTTTTATTTTCATATTTGTCATCTATGTACTATAGTGGACACAATCCAAGTTCCTCTGGGAGAAGTATTTGTTCAAGAGTTGAGGCATCTGTTTGTATAAAATAGGGCAAGTTAACACAAAAAGGCATAACTATGAATTTTAAAAGCAAATAAAAGGAAATTCTTACCAAATTCCTTTGGTACAGTTATTGAATAGTGGCACATCTGACCAGCTGTGTAATTGTGTGGGTAATTTGGTGACAAAACGACCCCTTCTGATCCAGTGTACTGTCCTCCACAGGGAGCTGAAAGTAGAATTCATCAAAACATCATATGCCTTTCATCTTTCTATAACTCTAAGATACAGCATCTCATTTTCCACTTGAATGCCTATACAATAAATAATAGACAAGAGCAAAATCTCTAGATATAGCAAAACTTTCCCAAGTTGTCAATTTCATATAGATAAGAGAATCAATAGGAATTTAAAAAATTTAAGTAAAATATTGCCAAATAGGCTACAACAATACATTAGAAATAATACATATTATTGAAGTCATTGTGTTTATACCAGAAATAATGAATTGGTTTGACATAAGGAAGACCATTAACATAATAAACCAATTAATAATATCAGCCATATTCAAATAAAGAAAAACACATGAAAATATGAATACATGTGAAAAAAACTTTAGAAAAAAATCCAATTTTTTTTGGAATTTCTGTTAAAAAATACACTAAGGTATAAAGGAATAAATAATATCTCTCTAAAACCAAGAATGAATATTATACATAATGGAGAAGTTAGAGGCCTTTCTAAGATCTTCAGATGTAAAACAAGCATTCCATTTTCACCATTAATATTTAACATAGTCCATCAAATACTAGATACAGCAATACAAGAAAGAAATTGAGGGAATAAGCATAGGGATAAAATAATCATAGGGCTATAAGAGTCTTTTAAAAGCTAAGTTTCTCTTTCTGGCAGCTAGAAAAAAGGGAGTTGATGAAAAGTTAAGTTCCTCTTTCCAGTCTGAGAGGATAAGCCACTCCCCCCCCCTTTTTATCTTGATCTAGAGGTTAAGTATAAGTTGAATAGTTTATCTTCCAAGGATGGATTTCCCATTTTGGCAGTGAAAAGATGGGGTGGGGGATGACTGCTAACTACACACCACAAGTTCCTCTTTCCCAATATTAGTTCAAACACCATGCCTATTTAAGCAAACTTTCTAGTTACAAAATACTACAGGTGCAGTGCAGAGATTCCTAAGGCAATTTCACTTTGACAGACAGGTTGATAGACACAGGATGAATTTGGATTAAGAAAGCCTGAAAGAGAATGAACTAGTCAGATGACCTGCCTTGTCCAACTGAATTATGTTCAAAACAAGTTTGCTGTAGGCTTTTTTTTTTAATTCCTCCTTTCTATTATAAAAATAATCTCTGCAAATCACTCTTTTGTCACTAATCATTGAGGAATTAAACTGACTTAATGGTAACCTGTTGACCATTACTAGTAAATCATTACTCAGAAGTTTTGCACATCAATTTGTTTTCTATTTTAGATAATTTTAGCAGAAAAAAAGGAGCTCTATCAGTACCAGATCTCAAATTATAGCACAAAAGTAATCACGGAAATTATTTCATATCGACTAAAACATAGAAAGGTCAACAAATGAAACAGATTAGATAAACAAAATACCAAAGGAAATGAACACAGCAGTGTAGTATTTGATATACCCAAAGTCATCAGTGAAAGATGGGAAGACTCATTATTAGAAAAAAAAATACTGAGAAAACTAGAAACAAGTTTGATAGACACGAAATCTAGACCAAAATCTCGATCTATATGCTAAGTGAATACATGATTTAAATAAAACAAGAGACATATATTATTTTTTTAAATGAGAAGGAAGAATTTACCTTTCAGACCTATGGATAAAGGAAGAGCTCATGACTAATTAGGTGATAGAGGGGATTACAAGATGAAATGGACAATTTTGACTAGAAGGGTCCATTACAGCAAACGGAGAGCTGAGCCCAGCCCCTCATGAGCCCATGGTTTTAGGCTAAGGGTGGCCCCAACCAGCAGTGGCTAGAGCAGACTTCAGGAAATCACCAGCAGCTGTGGTGGTTTCCAGAATTATCAACCCACAAATGCCAAAGACAAAGTGTGGAACTCTATTGGAACTGGGGGGGGAGGGGGATGGAGGGGCATGGTCCAGCCTCTTCCCCCAGAGTGAGAAGTTGCTGAGGTGTGGTGGCTGAGCAGCTGCCACTATGTGGCTGCTTCAGAGCTGCTGACCTGCAGATCATAGGGGGACCATGTGGCCAGTCTGAGGGGTAATCACTCTTGCTCTAAGTTGTTTGGATGTGGATTGTGGTCTAGGGTGGAGGTCCTGGAGTACATGACCAGTTTGACAGAGTGTGTGGAGGCTTTAGAGAGAGCACCCAAATAATAGCTCCAGCAGCTGCAAAACCTCCAGAAATCTAAGACAAAGCTCTCCTATCTAGAAGCAGAGTTCTACTGTGGCAAAGAGCTCAAAAGTCAAGTAATTGAGTGGCAACATGAGCAAGCTAAGGAAGCAAAGCAAGCACAGCCAAAAAACTTTAGATTCCTTTTTTGAGGACAAAAAGGATAAAACATGTAATGGTAGGAAGACAACAAAGTCAGAACTCCTGCACCAAAAGCTTCTAAGAAAAATATGAATTGGTTATAGGCCATGGAGGGGCTCAAGAGGATTTTGAAAATCAAGTAAGAGAAGTGGAGGAAAAATTGGGAAGAGAAATGAGAATGATACAAGAAAATCAGAAAAAGAGAGTCAACAACCTGACTGAAGAAAATAACACCTTCAAAAACAGACTCACTCGAATAGTAAGAGGCCCAAAAAGCCAATGAGGAGAAGAATGCCTTAAAAAGTCAAATTTTCCAGATGGAAAAAGAATCTTAAAAGCTCACTAAACAGAATCATTCTTTTAGTATTATATTGGAGAAATGGAAGCTAGTGACTTTATGAGAAATTAAGACACTATTAAACAGATCCAAACAAATGAAAAAATAGAAGGCAATGTAAAATATCTCATTAGAAAAATCACTGACCTGGAAAAGAGATCCAGGAGAGATAATTTAAAAATTATTGGACTACCTGAAAGCCATGATCAAAAAAAGAACCTAGAAATCATCCTTCAAGAAATTCTCAAGGAAAATTGCCCTGATGTTTTAGAACCAGAGGGCAAAATAGAGGTTGAAAGAGTACACCAATCACCTCCTGAAAAAGATCGCCAAAAGAAAACTTCTAGGAATATTATATTCAGGTTTCGAAATTCCCGGATTAAGGAGAGAATATTACAAGCAGCCAGGAAGAAACACTTTGAAAATTGTGGAAACACAATCAAGATAACACAGTATCTGGCAGTTTCTAAACTGAGGGATCAAAAGGCTTGGAATATGATATTCCAGAGGTCAAAGGAGCTGGAATTAAAACCAAGAATTACCTACCCAACAAAAGTGAATATCATGTTTCAGGGGAAAATATGGTTATTCAATGGAATAGAAGACTTTCAAGCATTCCTGATGAAAAAACCAGTTGAATAGAAAATCTGACATTCAAATACAAGAAGCAATAGAAGCATGAGAAGGTAAACAGTGAATAGAAATCATAAGAAACTTATCAAAGCTGAACTATTTACATTCCTAAATGAAAAAAATCATTATGGTAATTTATGAAAATTTTCTCAGTATGAGGATAGCTGAAGGGAATATAAATGTATATATAAATATATGTACATTTATATGTCTACATAGAAGGGTATATGTGGGTCTGAATACATATGTGAGTGTGAATATATGTGTACAGGTATATATAGAGGGCACAGGATCAATTGAATAGGAAGGGATGATATTTAAAAAATAAAATTAAGAGGTGAGAGGGGAATATAATGAGAGGAGATAGAGAGAGACAGAATAGGGTAACTTATCTCATATAAAAGAAGCAAGGGAAAAGTGTTACAATGGAGGGGAAGAACAGGAACTCAAAATGGAATCAGTCAACCTTACTCTCATCGAACTTGGCTTAAGAAGGTAATAACATACACACTCAATTGGGTCTTACCCTATAGGAAAGTAGGGGGGAAGCAGATAAGAGGAGGGATGATAGAAGGGAGAGCAGATGGTGGAGAGGTAGTTAGAAGGACAAAGTTTTGAAAAGGGACAGCATCAAAGTAGAAAATAGAACAAGTGGGGGGCAGAATAGGATGGAGGGAAATATAGTCATTCACAATATATCCACTATGGAAATGTTTTGCATAACTCCACATGTACAACCTATATTGAACTGCTTATCTTCCCAGTAAGGATGGGTGACAAGGGAAAAAGGAAAAAGTATCTGGAATTCAAAGTTTTAAAATCAAACATTTAAAAAATTATCATTATCATTATTATTATTATTATTACATGCAACTGGGAAATAAGATATACAGGCACTGGGGTATGGAGATCCATCTTGCCCTAAGGGAAAGTTGGAGGGGTATGGGAGAGGATATAGGAGAGAGCAGATTGGGGGTAGGGGTATTCAGTGGGACTGTTCTTTTGGGCCGGTAGGTAGGGGAAAGATGGGGAGAAAACGTGTAACTCAAAATCTTGTGGAAATGAATGTTGCAAACTAAAAATAAACATAAAATTAAAAAATATAAATAAATAAAAAGAATAAACTCTTGAATGTAAAAAAAATAGAATTGGTCAAGTAGAAGCTAATGACTCTAAGAGATATCAAGAATCAGTCAAAAAAAAAAATCAAACGAATGGAAAAAATAGAAGAATACACCACTGGAAAAACAACTGACCTGGAAAAGAGATCCAGGAGAGATCATTTAAGAATTATTGGTCTTCCTGAAAATCATGAAAAAAAAAAAGCCTGGACAGCATCTTTCAAGAAATCATCAAGGAAAACTGCCCTGTGGTTCCCTGAATCAGAAGAGTCATCAAAAGAATCCACCAATAGCTTCCTAAAAGATATCTTAAATTGAAAATGCCAAGGAATACTGTAGCCAAATTCCAGAATTATCAGGTCAAGGAGAAAATTCTGCAAGCAGTCAAAAAGTAACAATTCAAACATCATGGAACCATATTCAGGATTATGCAGGACCTTGTAGCTTCTACATTAAGAGATCAGTGGGCTTGGAATATGATATTCTGTAATGCAAAGGAGCTTAGATTCCAACCAAGGATCAATTACTCAGCAAAATCAAGCACAATATTTCAGGGAGAAGATGGGCATTCAATGAAATAGGGGACTTCCATACTTTCCTGATAAGAAGACCAGAGTTCAACAGAAATTTGATATTCAAATACAAGACTTAAGAGAGGCATAAAATGGTAAACAGGAAAGAAAAAACAAACATATTAATCAATAAGGGCAAACTGTTTACATCCCTACATGGGAAGATGATACTCACAACTCTTGAGAACTAAATCTTTATTATGATATTTAGAAGGCATATACATAGACAGAGGAGGTGGGTTTAACGTTACTTTGACATAATGTTAAAAAATATAATTAAGTGGTGAAAACAGATTTTAATGGGAGAAGAAAGGTGGAAGCAGAAAAGGGTAAATTATATCCCATGAAAAGGCACAAAGACACTGCAGTAGAGGGAAAAAAGGGAGGGAGATGAGTACCATTTGAACTTACTTTCATCAGATTTGGATCAAAGAGGGAATAACATACTCAGTTAGGTACAGAAATCTAACTTGCCCTTTAAGAGGGGAAAGGGGAATGAAAAGGTAGGGATAGAAGGCAGGGCAGATTGAGGGAGGTAGTGGTCAAAAGTTTGACATTTGTAACATTCAGAAGAGGATATGTGAGAAGGAATTATAAATTAATTCTAATTCCCTCCCCCCCACCCCGAATCGGCATCAGAGGCAGTAAGCAAAGACTGTTCAATACAAATGGTGAAGTACTATAAGCACTATATATATATTTTGTAGAATTGCAAAATACCAAAATATGCTTATGAAAATTTTGTTCCATGTAAATATTTACTAAAGAAATCTTGTGTGATAGGAATAGCCCTATTCAAGTGGTTGGTATTATAAGAAACCAGTAACATCTAGTGTCTTTTGTTGGAAATTTTGCCCAAGACTATTTTATTTTATTTTTTGGTATGTAACAGACAGATTACACTGTTGTGACTTTATTAACAGAAATCAATTTGGCATAAGTAAGTTGGAGCTATGGAAAGCAAATCATAGAGTCCTAGAGAGACTGACAAGAAAATTTTGATATGAGGGGAAAAAAAGAGAAATGTTTCAAATACAAGATAATAAACTTAGGGCTAGAAGGGACCTTAAAGATCATTTTCTCCTTCCTCTTCAGCTTAAAGATGAGAAAACTGAGAATCAAATTAAGTGACTTGCTTGAGGCAACATAGGCTGCAACTAGAAAAGTTGGTATTTGAGTCCAGATATTCAGAGTCCATATTCACTGCCTTTTCTAATGTAGCATGTTATCTTTTTATAGATTTTTACTGATTATTTCAGGACACCTAAATGTTGCAGTGGACAAAGCACTGGGCTTGGAATAAGGAAGACTCATCTTCATGAGTTCAAATCACATACAAGACACTTACTAGCTGTGTCACCCTTATCAAGTCACTTTAACCCTGTTTACCTCAGTTCCTCATCTGTAAAATGAACTGGAGAAGGAAATGGAAAACCACCCTAATATCTTTGCTAAGAAACAGCCCCCCAAATGTGGTTACAAAGAGTTGGATATGAGTATGTATTAAAAAAGAAAAAGAACAAAAAAAAACCATCAGAGATGTTAGGTTTAGTTGGGACAGTAGAATAAAAAATTTGGTATAGTCAAAAATGGGATTGGACTTCTGGAACCTGACCTAAAATATATGAATGACAGATTCCTGTCAAGAGATGGAGAACACAAAATAAAAGTTGTTAAAACTGCAATTACTGGTTCTCTTACAAAGCTAATCATAAGGCCTTTAAACTTAAAAAAAGGATGGAGAATGGGGAAAATTCCCTACATATATTCATCAAGTCAGATAACATGGAGAGTAGGAACAAAGAACAAAACCATTTGAAACACCCTTAAATTTATAGAATTTGAAACTTAGAAGGGATCATGGCACCCATTTAGTTAAACCCATAAACAAAATAAATATTCACTACAATATACCTGATAACTGGTTATCCTACTTCTGTCTAAAATTCTCTAAGGAGGGGGAAACCCATCATCTCTCAAGGCAGGACATTTCCCTTTGACAGCTCTATTTATTAGAAAACTTTTCTGATGTACAGTCTAACTTTGCCTCTTTGCAATTTCTATCCATTGCTCCTAGTTCTGTACTCTGGGGCTCAACAATCTAAAACCTCTACCAAATGACATCCTTCCTTCAAATACTTCAAGATAGATATCATATCCATACTTCCCCCCATCTGACCTTAAATCTAAGGTTAATATGGCCATATGACATTGAGTCCAGTCTCTTCATCATCATGGTTTACCCCACTTGGCCACTCTCTACATATTTTTCAAAACAATTATTATCCAACCATGGCACCTCTATCTTATACTTATACATCTTATACTTTTTATTTGCTATCCAAGTACAAGAAGAAACAAAATCCAAAAAAGTAACAAGTAATAAAAACCCATTGCCTTAAAAATCTATATATAAATATTTAGAGTTTAGAAAGCATAGAAGAGGAGTTAGAGGTTCTAACTCAAGGGAAAAATATGACTACACAGTTTCTACCAAGTATTTAAAGGAGAAGACCCTTGACTAGAATATGATTCTGCTTGGATATAACTTATTGTAAAGAAACAGAGCTAGGAAAAAGGGTGTATTTGTAAGGAAATGTCTGTAGTGTTAGATTAAAATTATATACTCACATGAAGAAATTCAAGAACTAGAGGAAGGAAATGAGGAGAAAATGTGGGAGAAGATCAATAGAAAAAGAAACAGGTTTTGTCATCAAATTTTACTAAAAACCACTGGAACATAAAGGGGAAATACATGAAGGATTTGGGAAACAAAAAGAAAATTGACACAAAGGCATAACATACTAGCGACAGGGAACTTCAGTTATTTGTGTATCTATTAGAACTCTCTTTTTGCCTTAATTCCTGTCACCAAAGACCTTGACACTGTCAAATGGCTCAATATCAGAATATGACATTATTTTATCAGTATAAATGACTTTAAAAAGGAGATAATAATATTTGCTTTGCAGCTGTACTCTAAAAACCACGGGACCCTTCCATTTAACTTGCAGCTGAAACATTTATATATATATATATATATATATATATATATATATATATATATATATATATATATAATAAATATATATGCTCTCCCATTAGCATGTGATCTCCTGAGCTCCTTCAGAGTAGGGACTGGCTTACTTTTCTGTTTATATCTAACATTAAGTGCTTTGTGCAGAGTAAACATTCAAATGCTTTATTCATTCATTCTTGATAATTTTATCCTTCAAAAGTAGAAATTCTATGTTGTATGAGTCTCATTAAAAGGGAGGAACTTCAGACTAAGGTGGAAATGATGGAAATCCTGAGAGAAAGTGACCACTCCTTCCTTGATTGTGTAACAGAAAGAAGTTAAGGTTATGCATATTCTGACAAGCACCCCAGGTTTGGGAAAAACAGATTACAAAAGATTCAAAGGAAGGGTAGATATGATGCAGTGTACTAAAATTTTGCTGGGTAGGTCAGTCCAGGAAGTATGGGAAACACTCAAGAATTAAATTGTGAAAATATAAGCAGATAATGGTTTTGGTGAGGAAAAAAAATGGTAACTGTCTAGAGATTGATGTGGATGCAGAGGAAATTTTGCAAATAATTTATTTGCCAAAGGCATTTATGTGGTGCAGTGGATAGAGTTTGGGACTTGTAGTCAGGAAGACCTGAGGTTGAATTTTACCTTAAACACTTAGCAACTGTGTGGCCTTGGGGCATTATTTAACTTGTCTGCATTCCAGTTTCCTCATTTATAAAGTAGGGATGCTAATAGCACCTATCTTACAGGCTTGTTGTGAGGATCAAATGAGATAGCATTCAAACGGCTTTGCAAATCTTAAAGCACCATAAAAATGTTAATCCTTATTATTAAAATAAAGCTATGGAAATGGAATAAGAGACAAGTAAAAGCATGAATATCAAAATATGCCAAAATCCTATAAAAATTGTGTTGGGAATCATTAAAACTCAGGATAATCAAAAGCTCATAACAGAAACAAAAGAAAATTTGAAGAAAAAATGTAGGAATGGGTTGAAGTTTGGGCTAGTTTTCCTGAAGTGTTTTCATTTTTTTTTTCAGATGATATAAAGAATAGCTCTCCAAGGGAAATAAAAAGGAGGCATATATATGGATACATGTATGTGTATATGTGTGTGTGTGTGCGTGTGTATCCATATATCTATGTATGTATATGCATATATACATGGTAAAAACAAGAAAAATTAATAAGAATTCAATTTTTTCAAAAAGGTAACTGATTTAGAAAGATGTTGATAAATAAGCAGGACTTATCTTGCAAAGTACTGTAGCACATGGATGAATCCCTTCAGTCTGTTATGGCACCAAATTTAGAGCTCTGTGATGAAATTCCAAATGTCTATGGACTAACTATGTTACCTTGAAAGTCAATGCATTCTGTAAGAGCCAGAGGAAAATAACTATCTGGAGCTCTGTTAGTATTTAAAAATGACAAATTTCTAAACTGTTAGCTTAGTTTTATCAAATGAAGTAAATCCCTTTGCAGTGGCATGTAATCTATTCCTCAAACAGTCCGAGACTATTCCATTGAGTCTTTGTTCTTGTTCAAAATAAAAGTTCAATGTCACCTTTAAGTGGGGAGACTTTTGTATAACAAAATTAAAAAGCTTGCAAAAATCTGGAGAAGACCAATGAAATAATAGATCTTTAACTCTGGCAATGCAGCTCTTGTCTCAGATGTTGTCTAGATCCTGAACCACATAAGCTTGACAAGCACAGTGCTGCATTGTCTCCCTTGTTTTCTAAAAATCCATAGAGTTATAAATTAAAACAGCAAGTAGAGATGAAAAATAGGCAAGAAATCATGATCTGTGGTAGCATTTTGATGTCAACTCATCAGAGACCAGAATCCTTTTTTGATTAAGGACACCTACAGATATACTTTATCAAGTGAGACTACAAAGATTTCTTTTTGACCAAGGATAAGATGAAAGAATACGGCTTTATAAAAATAGAGAACAATGTAAAAATCAAAGTTGAAATGAAATGAAACTTTCCTGCCATTTTATTTCTCATCTCCTTGATAAATTATGTTCAGGCTTCAAATTCTTAGCTGTATTTTTAAAAAGACAGGCTAAAATGTCAGTTCTCATTCAAGATACTAATAATCAAAAGAAGAATTTAACAATAAAATGGTATATAATTTCTACATTTTATATACTCATTTTCTTGCTCATGATTACTTGATTTAAGAAATATATTTTAACAGGAATGACGTGCTATCAGTGTATCCAAAACTAAATTACAATAAATATGGTCTTACTATTTGCTAATTTACATGTTAAATGGATCATTTCCTAAAGAATGAAGAAAAGCAGAAATACTCAAAACAGATGGTAGTAACTTAGTTGTGCATCTATTTATTTAATTGAGATAGATTTCTAATGTAAAATCAGCTAAACAAAATTTAAATTGATATTATCAAATAAGAGCTTCTGAAATCACAGTATTTCAGAATGGGAAGAGACATTAGAGCCATGTACTCATATCTGAAGACGCTTTCTAGTAATGGTTTGGGTAATTAATCATAACAACAAATATTATAACAGGTAGTCCTACCCTAAAATGATATACGGTTGTAGTGAGAACCCCATCACTGTAGTAGTTCAAACTAAGTTGGATGACCATTTATCAATGATGTGAGATAGTGGTGGGAGTATAAGGAAAAATAAAGAGACAGAGACAGAGAGATGATACACACAGAGAGAAATTGAGTGGAAAATCTGCTTCTATTATCTGTCACAGAAAATAAAGCAACTTACATATTAGGCTTTATAATTATGATCACATATATAGTAGGCCCACCATTTTCATTCATTCTTCTCCAGACTGTACTCTGGACTCTATATAGATTTTCTCTACAATGCCAAAGAAACCTCTTCACACAGAAAATTTATTCTATTCTTAGATTTCTCAAACTGGAAGTATCCTTGCCCAAAGGATACTTCTCAGAACCTTCATTTAAGGAAGAGAGTCCCTCCTTGTCTTTTTTCCTTTCCAGGCCAAAGTCAGGATTCTCTAACCCTCTCCCCTTTTAACTTTCTTTTATTGTCTTCCCCCATTAGAACATAATTTCCTTTAGCAAAATGCCTGTCCTTCCTTCTGTTTATATTTGTAGATCACTAGATCTCTGGGATCCAGTCCCAGCTCTCTCACTACTATGCTCTTATGACTGGTAAAATCAATCAAGTCAGAAACTTGATGGGCACTTCCTAAGGAATGAATAAAAGAGGTTCCTGTTTAAGTATGGGTTGGATTAGGAACAGGGATTGTTAACTTTTCTGTGTGTCATGGCAGTCTGGCAAAACCTATGGAATCATTCATAGAATCATGTTTTTAAAATTAATAAAATAAAACTCACAGGGTTCCAAAGAAAACTAATTATACTGACATAAAGGTATATATTCTTTTTTCTCCTATAGTGTCATAGAATCCTTGAAATCTATCAACCCTTGTGAACATCCCATTAAGAACCCCTGGACTAGATGCTTTTTGAGATCCTTTCCTCTTTAGTCTTAGTATTTTCATCTTTAAAATGTGGGAGTTTTCAAGGCAACATCACGTAACAGAAAAATCAATGAATTTGGAGACAAAAGACCTGGGTTGCAATCCCAGATTCACCACTTACAACCTGTGCAACCCTGGGCAAGTTATCTCTTTTCCCTCACCCTCAGTTTCTTCATCTCTGCAGTGAAAGGTTTGGATCAGTTGATCTCTAAGGTTTCTTTCATTTCTAACATGATTCTGGGAAAGGCAACAATAAAAAAACACTGAAACTGAGTATATGAATCTCTTTACTGCCTTGCCTATGAGGCTCACCCCAGAGAGTCAGAGACAGAATATCTCCTTTAGGTACTATCTTTGGGGCCTGCAATTCCCTTAAAATTCTCATCCACAGCTTAGTCCTGTCAACATTCAAAGGAGGCTTATTTGTTCCTGCAGACAGCGGCTGTACACAAAAATAGTCATGGAATTTTGGCCCAATCATTGGACCAATAATAGAGAAATCATGTAGATGGACTAATCTTAGGGCTCACACAATTGGATGTGCTTAGGATTTACAGCAGCTGCTGAGAAAATTCAGCACAACACTGAGACTGCCTCTCACTGCTAATGCTGAAGCATGTCACACTGCAGCTTGGTGCCTCTTGTTGGTATGCCAGTCATGCTACTAAGGACACGTTCCATATATTTGCACCATTGTCATAGAACACTGATTGCAAAGCATTGCAAAGCATTCCCTTTCATAGTTGCTTAGGCTTGCGTTGCCTGTCATTTGAAGTAACTCCTTTTAATTTGGGGGGATGGTAGTGGAGGTGATGGTGAAAGTGCATAATTGTAAACAATCATTTGATTTGCTTTTATAATCTTTATATATTCCAGTTAATTCCTTCCCTCACACCATTATAATGAAATATTTGACATACAGTTAAGAAAGAAATGGAATGGAAAACAAGAAAAAGGAAAGAAGAAAAGGTGTGGAGGGAACAGAGGTGAGGAAGGACAATAGGCGACAGGAGTAGAAGAGAAGAAAAAAGTTTAACTTGTTTACAAGTTGATTTGTTTTGAACACTGCAGTTTCCTTAATTCAACAATTTTTTATTAACTCCAGAAAACTCTTCATCCTGGAAGATCACTTCAGCCCTATAATTCATACTATGGAGAGATCCTCAGCCCCTGTGGGCCCCTCCCTCTAACTGGATGGCTCCTTTCAGAAACTCCATTTAAGGAGAACCCTTAAGGCAACCTTCATTTGTCTTCAAGATGGAATCGATTCATATTCCCCCATCATACCCCTAGATCAGATACCTTTCCTCCATCTCCCCCCCTTCTCAGCACGCTTTTTTGTTATCTTCCCCCTTTTAGAATGTGAGCTCCTCAAGGGTAGGGACCAGCTTCCATTTTACTTGTATACATACTGCAAGGACATAGAACAGTATCTGGCACATAGTAAGTGATTAATAAATGCTTACTGACTGACTGAATAGTATCATATTAGACACTGTAACAAGGGGGAAAAGTAATGTGTCATCTAGTTATGGGCCAAGACAAACAGAAGCAACTAGAGAATACAGTTGATCTTTTCTTTCAATCAACCAATTAGCATTAGTTTACATTATTTAAAGGACCTTTCTACAAAGATCTTGGAATACTGAAATACAGAAAAGGTGGTTCTTTCAATCAACATTTAAGTCATTCATTTTTCACATTTTTTTCAGTGCCTCACACGTACAATCACAGTCAAATTTCACTATATAATCAAGAGCCTGATATAAGAACTACAGTATGGTTCCTTTAAATTCCATAATTGCTACATTTAGTTCTCAAATTCTGCAGATTAAAGCCACAGTGGCACTGCCATTTAGCAACTAAAAACAGACACCTCTAATGATTTTATACACACACACACACATATAATGTATGTACGCATATATACATATGCAACATTTATATATGTATATATACATGTGTGTATATATACATATATTTATATATTTAATATTGGAAGCAAATAAACTATAATGATGAAGTCAATGGAGACACAATTCCAGCCCAAGTGTTTCCACTGAAATTAGCTCACTTGTAAGGAAGAAGTTAAATTTCTACATAAGCTTATGTGTATTTATAAGACCTTCACACAACGTTAATGTTTACATGATGCGTGCTAATACCGTCCACATGCATATATGATATGTTATGCTATCTGTGAAAATTCTCATTCAAACATCAGTTTAATCATGGAGATATATTTTATGTAGACCTAAAAATTGTCTTTCACAATGCTGTCATCAGCTCCCCCTCACCCCCAGCCTCCAGTATAATCCAGTTCCAGTTAGATTCAATTTGCTTCCAGATAGAAAATATATACACACATACATACAAGTTTCCTTGGGAATACTAGGGCTTTCTTCTTGCTGAGGTACTTTCAAAAATTTTACAATATATAATAACACTTCCTTTTATTATACTTTAAATAAAAGTTATCCAATACATTTAGCATCTGAAAATCTCCCAAGCTCAGTAATGAGAACTATTTTTGACTTGAGTTGAACTTTGAGTCCATCTTACTATCAGATATACTGTTCTATTAATTCACTGTTCTGAACTGAAAGGATTTCAGATGGCAAACAACTCCAGCATCTTTGCTAAAACCAAAAAAAAAACTCAAACCAAAACAAAAATGAAAACACACACCAAAAAAAAAAACCAAAATATGGTCACAAAGAGTTGGACACAACTAAAACTACTGAACAACAGCAACATAAACATATGTGTGTTTGTATGTGTGTATATGTCAAAACCAAATTGTTTGACTTTGTCTCAGCTTGCCAAGTGATACCGTAAGTGTAGTTTTGTTTTGTTAGTTGTATTTAAGGAAGATTAAGTCATTGCATGTCTTCCTAAAACAAGTTAAAATCCAGAGCATTTCAAATTTCTTGTGATCTTTACATTTGATTTTAATTCATCTCCAAGTATTTCAAAATTAGAAGCTTCTGATATGCTGCCCTTCTTAAATTCTAAAAATACATCCCACATTTTTTCAAATGACATTTATCTATCCAACTGGATTTTTCATGATTTCTCCTTCTCCAATTTCTAATACTTCATGCTGCTACCAAGCCAATAATTCAAAGGCAGATTTTTTTTTACCATATTACTACCCTGCCCCCAAAGAGGGGAACTTCTATCTCACCTCTATCTCCTTCAGTACCTGAATAGCTTCAAAGCTCAGCTCAGGTGCTGAGCTACATAAGGCTTTTCCAAATACTCCCTTCCCCCTACCTCCTGCTAAGAAACAGATCTCATCCCTGAAATTAGCTTTCATTTATTTTGCCTAGATTCTTTGTTGTTGTTCATCCTTCATTCTCAAAGAGGACCAATGATATCACAAAGTAATGTCTTGACTGTGCATGAATTGGATTTAAGTGATGCAGAGTTGCATATTTGTTCAGTCTTTTTCAGTCATGTCCAACTCTACATGATCCCATTTGGGGTTTTCTTCCTGTCTCCTTAAATAAGAATGTAAATTGCTTAATGACAGGGATTATTTCATTTGTGTCTTTGTATTCCCAGAGCCTACCCTGGTGCCTGACATATGGAAGATGTGGTAATAAATTCCTGTTGTTTCATTAGTGTAGAAATGATTATATATATATATATATGTATATACACAAACATATATATACATATATATTTCACATACATATATATATACAGACCTATGTTTTGACAAATTGATCTGAAAAATGTGTTCCCCAATTATTTCCAAATGTATTACTGAAGATATTTCCAAGGAAATACAAGATAACTGCATACCATTGCAAGATGGCAAGACTCTATTCCAGGCAGGCTTTCCATCTATTCCAATTACACAAGTTATGGATGAAGGATCAATAATCTTATATCCAGAATCACACTGATAAGTCACAGTTGAGCCGAGTTTAAAATCTGTTCCAATTCTTGTACCATTCATTATATTTCCAGGGTCAAAACAAGCTTCCCGGGGCTTTTCTACAAAAGAAAGGAATACAATATATTACTTCCACAAAACAAGGAGTGGGAAATCTTTTGTTTCTTTTAAATCGTTTTGTTTTCATCTTTACATCATAAGGTTATTGAGAATTAGATTACCTCATAAATTATTAGAACATTATTAAAATATATATCATCCAATTTTATATATGATATATCTTCAGAAATGAATTTTTAAGATGCTTTCTTTTTTCATAGACATCACTTCCCAATAGCACCTCCTGCCACCAGAACCCTGCCTTATAACAAACATGTACAGTTAAACAAAACATATATATTGCTCTTGTAATAAAATAGTGACCGTTCTTTACCCATTGTTCACCACTTCTCTAGCAAGAAGAGAGATGTACTTATCTATGGACTTATACTAACAAAACATATCTAAGATCACATCAAAGTTGCCATTTCAAGAGGAGTCAGCTCCATTTTTTCAGCTTGCTCAACTGAAGTTAGAGTAAAAGGCATAAAAGTACAAAAAAAGAATCATGTAATAGACTAAAGTAAGGAATTAGGAGAATTACATTCCTTTTCCTCCAGGAAGAGATGACCAAAAATGTTGTGACTTCTGTAATTCTAGGGCATACTTAATAATGCCCTGAAGAGCTAGAATGGGAAATTTAGGATGGTATTAATTATTCTTTCTTTAATTCCAACATGTGACTACAAAGCATACCCAATGGCCACCTAATGATTAAATCTTTTTGCAGTCAGATTAGATTTTCATTGGGCTTCCTGACAATTTTAATTTATCTTGGTACTTTGATTAACTCCCACCTGACTTTCTAGGGTCTTCTCACCCTGGAACATACTCCCACCATGTTGGCCCCCTTCTCTCATTGGTGAGTCCCTTCTGGGATTTGGGGCCAAGGGGCCTTTCCATTTTAAGATTGGGACCAGTCTGGCCTTTCTTCATTTCCCTCATGACTGCATGACTGACTCTCCAAACTTCATAAACACGGTACTTTGTGGGAACCTTCTACCCACACTTACTGATTTTTAGCTCCCTTTTATTTATTGTCTTCTCATTAGAATGTAAGTTCCTCGAGGGACTTTCTTTTTGCCTATATTTTTATCCCCAACACATTAGCATAGTGCCTGGCAAATTTAGTAAATGTTTGTTGCCTGTTGACTCTAGCTTCGCAGACAGACTAGGAAAACAAAACTTAATTTTCACTGTCAATTGAACTGGAAAGATCATTCTCTCATTCTTGTGTTTCAGACCACTGATCTCATCCATCACCCACTGCTTGTTCTTATTACTCTCTTCTATTACATCTCAACCCATTTAAAAGCTGGAGAATATCTAAGGAAGGACAACTAAAATAATGAAAGGCTTTGAGTAAATGTCTTGTGAGGATTGGTTGAAGACACTGAGAAAGTTTATAGAAGCCTCAGGGTTTGTGTGAGGTAGAAGGAACATGGTAGTTATCTTCAAGTGTCTGAAGGGATATAGGTTTTTCCTGTTTGGGTAGAACCAGGTAGACTATAAGGTAGACCGTATAAGTTGCAGAAATCAATTTAGGCTTGATTTTAGGGAGAAACTATTAATATTCAGAACTTGTCAAAAGTGGATACTATTGCCTTGGGAATGCAGTGAATTCTCCATCAGAATGGGGAGTGATGAAAGCAGTCTTCAAACAAAGTCTGGATGAGCACTTGTGATGTATCTTGTAAAGGGAATTCTTGTTCAGATAGGGAGTAGACTGAATAACTGCTAAGAACTCATGATTTTGTAAAATTCATGATTCACTCTATTATTTTCCTTCCACCCCTGTCTAGCTCTGTGCAACATACAACTTTGCTCCTCATCTTACACTTCAGTTAAAACACCTGTCAGGCTGATTTTGATTGACTGTACATCCATTCCCCATTCATGATGCTGCCCATATTAGAGTATTGCTACAAGTCTTTTGGGATGTTCTTTAAGATTTATACTAACTAAATTTTGAAAAAGCAAGAAAATATATTGAATGGTACAGTGCAAAACAATGATCTTATGTAATATTGCCTTTGCTGACCTCATTTCTGAATTTTTGTTTGCACACATGAAGTAAATGCTTTCTCAATCTTTGGACTGATCCATGGTCAATTACTCTTAGCAGCAAATTTCTCTTTGTACTAGATTTTCCAAAGTATGTCCTTTATAAAGAAGGAATCCATCAATAAACTTAGCATATCATCATTTCTATTTATATGATTATTCATGTAAACTCAATTTACATTGCAACCTTAAAGTGCTTGGTAAGACCAACAGCAGGTGAAATGTTTTTAAATTGTTATAGGACTTCAAACTACCTACATAAAGTAGACAGCTGGTCATGTTCATCCTAGTATTTAGCTAAAAGTTATAATAGTGTTTGTTCACTGAAAGTCATGATGGTGCTTTAAATTCTTTGTCTAATTTATATAATTCCAAAAATAAGCAGAGAAAATATCATCGAAAATGTTCCTGTCATGGGCCTTGCATGCTTAAGGTACTTCCACATTAGGTAAGATCAATTTCTTTAGATACATAGAAATATTTTTTAAAAAAACAACCTTTTCTCTTTCTGTTTTTTTCTTAAGTAAATACTTATGGTTTTTACCACGGTCAGCCTTATTTTTTTTTCTAACCTAGATCATTGTCTAATATATTTCCAACTTCTGATTCAAAACTAAAATTTTTTCATTTGTTTTTTTTACTAAAATCCCATTTTTATATTTAGCATTTTACTTAATAACAATTTATTTCAGCTAGCAGACTTCCTTCTACAATGGTTCTCCATCTTTAATATTTTGTTTTTATATACAGCTGTCAATTCCATATATATGGTGATAAATCACTGGTATACTTTTTGGACAGACACTGTCATTTTTTTTCTTTCTAGGTTGGTTACTTCCTAACATCCATCGTGGTTTACCCTCTGGTTCAGATCTCCTACATTTAGAATACTTTGTAAGCTATGCTCCTCTGGTATCTGACTGGCTTGTATTTGTCAAGATATGTTTAGTTGCACATCATGATTATTTTGTTTGGCTTTGTTTTTCCCTTAATTTTCTTTTGTTTCCTGAGGAAAGGTAGTGTCAATTACTTCACTGATTACATCATAAGCCTGACCTTTGGTAAAGGGAACCATAGTTGCTAGGCCCACATTTTGTATAATTTTATGTTTTGTTTGTAGCAATAAAGAATTAACTTTCAAAATATCAATAATTAGAATGCCCTTTGCAGGGTCTATGTCACTGTCCCACCTCCAAATGTATCACTTAACATAATAGAAAAATAGGATACAGAACTGAATTTTGAGATGGTTATTCCATTACTGCAGTAGATAGGTGATCTCACTTATGTAAGTATTTCCTCTAACAATGCAGATGATAATCTATCCATGACTGGTCATCTTTTGTGACTCTTGTTCATGTCTTACACTATTATTACTAAAGGGCTCATTAAATATTATCTTGACATTGTTAAGGATTTTAATGGAGCAGGTGAACTATTCTTCAATTATTTCTAATTTGTCATTTTACTACACAATCTTTTTTGATGATATGTTATTTTGAAGACAACATTTAAACTGCTCCTGCATAACTATTTGTTGAGGTTATTTTCTTATTACCACAGATAAATATGTCATTAACAAATAGTAAAAGTATAAATCTTATTGGATAAGAATATGACTGATTGGTAGGGAGTAAGGAATCTTCCAATTATATGGCATGCATCAAGAAGTTCGCATGTAAGCTTATGTCAAAACATGTCAGATCCCCAATACTGTTAGATATCTTCAGAATGTACATAAAAGAACTTTGGATGCTGAAATAATTTGCCATATTTTTCAATTCCTCAGTTCACACACAAATTAGCATCTCTATTAGAGAAATGACTTGTTGAATATTGGTTTTTTCTTTGATCTCTAGTGAAAGAAATTTCAAAGGATCACAAATTCTACAGTTCTTGCATTTTATTTTTCAATATTATTTCAATAGTTCCCCAAATATAAGTTTGGAAATGCATATTTTATTGTTTTAATAGGCCCATGCCCAAAAGGTTTCCCTGGTATGCTCTCAGTTTATGCAGGAATTCCACTCAAGCAAAGTAGCAAAATAAGAAAAGACTAAACATTTTACCCAGCACTTAGAGCAACTTGTGTCTTATGCAACCAAGTAAAAATATTGCATGTTAATGGTGATTTTTTTGCAGGAGACAATGGCAGGAAGATTATCCAGGAAGGGTACAAAAATAGAGAAAACAAGAAGATATAAAATTCCCATTTGTTTTATTCATTGAAAATGAAACTAATATGAATCAAAACTGATTTTTTTTATTTTCCAGATTAAAAATTCTAAGACAACTTTAAAGTACTGAATAACTCTTCAAGGCTCTTGGAATCAATTAAATATGTTTGTATTGCAACTATAAATTTTAATTTTTAATAACTAAAATATTTTGAAAATAATTTTCATAACTCTCTCATAGCTGTTTCAGAAGTTTACTTAGGAAAATCCTATTCTCAAGGGCTAGCACTAATTTACATCAATATTCAATAAAGAAATTTATATGACAGCGTTTTTGAAACTAAAGGTAAGACCACTTACAAAAAACTTTCAAATAAATTAATTCTATTCAAATTTCCTTCCACATTGCGAATGAATAGATGAGAAATTACAATGAATATAATACCTTTAAATTCAATGGCAAATCCAGATAGGCCAACTGAAGCATCACTTCGGAAAGCCAAAAAAAGACTATTTCCACTGCTCTCTATTCTTTCTGGTGCCTGAGAACCTTGAAAACTCCCAATTAAAGGACTATTGGAATCTTCACCTTCATAGATATGAAGAAAATCATAACTTGGTTCCATATTGAAACTAAAAAAAAAATACACAAATTTTGATTAGTTTGTGTATTGATGATCTCTTTTCTCTCTCTCTTTACTCTCTCTCTTTCTCTGTCTGTCTCTCTCTCTCCCCACACCTGTTTTGCATATGCACAGGCGCGCGCACACACACATGCAGAAATTAACTACCACATTTCTGATAGTCAACAAAGATCAATTTAAAAAAAATAAAAAGCAATTGCATTGTCCCATAATTTTAATCTGGGGGAAATTCAGGTAGTTCTGTGGGATAAGGCATCATGAACTACAAGCGAATAATGTGTCTATCAGTCCTTTGACCTTTGGTGAGATTATTTTAAGTTCTTTCCCTCCATAGAGGAATTGAGCTCAATAATATGATTTCTACTTCATTTTATGTCATTCACTTAGATTTCAGAACAATCCATCTTCTTTATGACTGTCCATAATAAATTTACTTTTCATTACTTTCAGGAATATACACTATATATTTGAACTGACTGGGCAAATATTTTTGATAGTTTTTGAGGTTTTTTTCACTTTAGTAGAACATATTTCATGTTACTGAAATTGTTCGTAGTGTTCTAAATGATTTGCCAAGTCTTACGCTAAAGAAGGAGGGAGTAATTATGAGAATACTGAATGTATGAGGCAGTCGGTTTAATACTAGCTTAACAGTTAATATATTCTTTGCAATTATTCTTGACAACTACACTCAAAAAGTGTTGCACTGAAACAGCAATTATGGTGTATTCACTGTAAATGTCAACCAGTGGTGAAAATGATAGGGGGTACAGAAGAAAGAGCTCTAGAATGTCTTTACCCCACCAGTGAGTAAATCAATTAACCATAGACATATGACCTAATTACTCAGGGTCCCCAGAGAAAATCATTTGCTTTTCCTCTACTTTTTACTGTTGTGTCCAAAGTATTTCTGTTTAGTTAATCATTTTATATTATTTGGACAGGGCTTTTCAAACATAATTATAATTCATAGTCTTTGTAGAGACTACCTTTACAATGTAAGTAAAATTTGGTCATATGAATTGCAAAGAATAAAAATAAGATCACATGGAACACTACACTTGAGATATAGATTAGATAGGTAGATAGGTAGGTAGATAGATAGATAGATAGATAGATAGATAGATAGATAGATAGATAGATAGATAGATAGATAGATAGATAGATGGATGGATGGATGGATGGATGGATGGATGGATGGATGGATGGATGGATGGATGGATGGATGGATGGATGGATGGATGGATAGACAGACAGACAGACAGACAGACAGATAGATAGATAGACAGATGGAAATAGATAAATATACATATAGATATAGATCTATATAGATCTCTTTCCATATGTGTGTGTACATGTGTGGCTAGGAGCTTTTTGAAATTAAAATTTCTTTTTAGTATCCAGAATCTGCTACTTCTTACTTTACTCACCCGTAGCTCCAACATATTTACAGATTTAGTCAGAGCCATCTGTGAGAATTCACCATGGCTTACACCTCATGTGATCAGGGATGTGACAAATTATGATTGATTATAATTACAAAACAAAACAAAACAAATAAATAGTAGATCCCTTGCATTAGGGCTAAACCAAATCTATATTGTGCTGTGTTATTACTTCAAGACTCACATATTTGGAGGGTTCATTAGATTTTGTATTGGTATAGGTGCTCAGAGTGAATTTATTAGAGGTAATTCTTCAGTCTTTCTTGGTTAATTAATGAAAGAGAGGCAGTTGAACAATATAAATTGTTCCTACTAATGAGAATTTTTGTGGAATGGATGATTTCAAAAGGTATTTTTAAAGATTCTGGTCATTCCTTATACTTATAATACTGAAAGAGGTGTGAACATCACTTTATTGCTACTGGTCATTTATTGGTCTGCGGATACCTTTATATCCTACATTCTATAGGGATTTAGAAAATCCATATGACAGTTAAGGTCATGCCAACATATTGTGATGGCACCATATTTCTCTATTAGATGAGAATATAGAGAAAAGGTGAGGGACATGTAATCCACTGTGACATATGTAATCACTATATTCTGGTTTAGGAGAATATAACATCAAATGGGAAGTTGATCTGTAGCAATGCAATTCCTGTACACCCTAAAAGATGATTGGCTTTGGAAAACTTCATGAACTAACTTCTGAAACTGAAACTGATGGGAAACCAGCTCTTCAGACATTTGTGCTGGTGAGGCCCTTTCTCTACTAGGCCGACTAACACACACACACACACACACACACATATAAAATATGTATGTATGTATTTTTTTCACAGAGGAAAAAGAGTCCTTGAGCCATAAAAGATAGCCTGAAAAGTTGATTATCAGCATAGGGGTCGGCCAGTGGGCCAGATGGAAAGCAAGGGGATTGACCTGTAGTTCCACTGGTATAGGATGTATATTTACCTAGCAACCTCACAAATTGTCTGCTAGGATGATATAATAGCACATAGTGTGTGATTTCATCATCAGTAAACTCAAAGCATGCTAGCTTGTCATTAATATGTACAAAATCCAAAGGCATGATTATAAAAGCAATATTGACAACCTTCATTAAAATGGTATTTTGAGAGGAGGTAGCCATATATTTGTTTAACCATTAAACAAATATTTTGAAAGCAAATGTATTCAATATATTGGTAATTGAGATGTAATTGGTTAACTTAAATAAGGAAATAGATTGTGGGACTCTACTGGACTCAGTCTACATAGAAGCATCATAGTCATTTAACTATAAAAATCTGAAAGCAAAATTTCAAGATGGAAAAAAAATCCTCAATTTTTAAAAAGCAATTTTCAACAGGATACTATAAAAGTAATTTTATGAAAAAAACATTGACTTTTGAACTTTTTTCAAACAGATTAGCAGAATCTACTTTAAAAAATTAAGACTTTTAATAATGTCTGAAATTAATTAAGCCTTTATCAGTAATCAAATTATTAGAAGGTTCTTTTTCCTATATTTCTAAAAATAAGCAGTGCTATCTTCATGATAATATCAATACTAACCTTGGGAATTTTAGACAAGTAATATTATAAGGATAAATTAGCTATTACCAAATTCAGATATTATATTAATGAGACAATGTACAAAAGGTCTCTAAATCACTTTTTCAATTACTTTTCCTGAATATTCTACAAAGTAAGTTTACTCTAATGGAATCAATTATGTCAGTTTCAGTGTTCCAAAGCTAGTCTTGGTATGACATACGTGTTCGGTTTTTTTTGCTCCTGGTACACATTTTGGTACATACTGAAAACGGCCATAAAATAAAATCATCTATTTTCCTTTCTGTCATTTTCAGTATGTATATAGAAGGTAACAGACATATACTCTGGGTCTCAGTCAAAAATGGAAGTAGGAACTTTATGAAGTGATAAATGGTGTAATTTTTTTTGGTGTGACATTTAAAACCGTGCTAAATAAAGGTGTCCCTCTAGAAATGATACCTTTTGAAAATCAGAGCAATGACAAAGTCTGGGTTTACTTTTATTCTCCAGTCACATTCTTTCCCAGGAGGATATGGTTGTGGGTAGTTAGGTGATAAAATGACACCTGCTGGACCTGTCAGATTTCCTCCACATGCAGCTGTCACAAAAGAGGAAAGGAGTGGGAGGAAAAAAAGAATCTGATCAATTATGTTAAACTATACACAATAAACCTGTTATAGGAAAACAAATATTCCCTAGGAATACTTTCACATCCACCCTCTCAGTCATTATTTAACCCTTTGATATTCAAGAAGTCTACACATTTTTTTCAGCTTTCTGTTAATCAATTGTATGCAATGGCCCTGACCTAACCTAATTTTTTCCCTTATAATTTCATTTTCATGACATTAAAAAAACCAAAACCACATAACCCATAATTATGAAATGGACCCATACCAATTTACAAACCAAACCTCTATCTCTTCTTCCATGATAATTTCATCTTTCCCATTTTGTTAGAAAATTTTCAAACATTTGATTCCCAGACACATTTGTATCATTACAAAGTTCATGTTACACATGTCACATTGAAGTTAAAACTTCATTCAGTTTATAGAATCATAGAACAAGAGATGGAAAGAGGCCTCAGAAGCCATCTAATTCAATCCCCTTATTTTATAGATAAGGAACCTGAGAAATAAAGAGGTTAAGTAAGTGCCTTACCTTGTCCAAGAAAATACAATATGAGGAATGAGATTTGAATATAGGTCCTTTGACTCTAAAGTCTATATATATCCATTACGCCTGCCTTGAATTTAATAATAAATTTTATAAATTGTCACTTAGGTGACATATATATATACACATAGACACACAATATTTGTCTATATATGTATCATATAATAATATATAACAGTATAATAAAAATTTATTATCAAAATCATTTGTAGTTATAGAAACTAGACTGGTGATATAACTAGTGAAGAAATTTCCCCTACCAATTTTGGTTTGTATCTTCTCTGCAACTTAGAGTGTGCCTAGTAGCTTTGAGTCAGGGTCAGACAAACAGTATGACCAAAGATTGGGATCTGAATACTGTTCTTCCTTTCACAGAAGCCAGATATCTATGCTATAAGGTCTCACACTTATATAACACTTTACATTTTAAGAAATTCTTGCTCATTTTAGAGAAAAAGAAAATTATTTAGCAATCAATTCGCCAGAGAGAAGTTATTTTTCCAGTATATTATGAGAACAATTTACCTTTTCATTCAACATATCCTTATTGAGATTCTACTAAGTACAAGACAAGATTGATGAAATATTACCAAAACCAAAGACAATTCAATGTTAGCAAGGTCACATTTAATATAGATGTTGGTAAAGAATCATGTGTGTTATTAAAGAATAGAAATTTCTGGACTCATTACTTAAGTCATATTTAGAAACATCTTTAAATTATTATTCTTAAATAATATTCATCAGAAATTAGCAAATGTGATTTCCTTGTTCTGCTTGGTTTGAACTTAATGGAACAAGATACTCCTTCCAGGATAACCTGATCACTTAAAATCTCATCACCATGCTATTTAGCTCAACCTTATATACTCAACATTTCCCCCAACTCCTTCACCCCTCCCTTAAGAAGAGAAAGGGATTAATGATTTATATAATTCCTACTATGTGTCAGGCTTGTGTATAGTGCCCAATGAGGCTGAGTAGAGAATTATCTTCTACCTGAATACCTTTCACTGAACTAAAGAAACAGAAAGAATTAATGTTGTTCATATCTTAAAAGGTTGAGGGGGGAAGAGAAAGGAGGGAGAAAAAATAGGAAGGGCATGCTAACTTGAGAAAAGAAAGTTTTTTGAAGATCTAAGAAGCAGATTTGACTCAATACAGGTTTTCAGATATGGGAAATGACAGATTCAGGCCATTGGCTCCAGGGTGCTCTGAGGGGGAGAGTTCAGATATAACATTCAAATACTGACTGAAGAAAAACAAAGGGAAAATCATGCCTTTGTTCCCTGCAGGTCCCAGGAGTGGCTTTGGGTTGAGACTGTTTAAAATCTTTAAAGTAGAATTAAGTAGGCTCTCTGGCTTGTTTGTTCCCTCCTTTATTCTTGCTTTCCCATTTTAATCTCATTAGGTTTTAATTAGAGAATTTATGCAAAATTTTGAACACAGATTAGAGGTGAGCATGTAATACAAGTATTGAATCCACCAACTTGAATGGACAGTATTATAGAATTACAGCCCCCAAAGAATTTGAATGTGAGGACCTCTGAGGGTTATGGGACTATAACTAATTTACTCAGTAACCTACCTTTTCCTCTAATTCCCCAATGCTACTCCTCTAGAATAGGCCTCATTAGCTTTGACTTGGGATAAGACCTGAGCTTCCTAAATAGTCAACTAGTCTTCATACTGCAGTCAATCAACATGCGATTAAGTGCATTCCAGGTGTCAGGCACTGTGTCAGTTAGTCCCTATGCTGGCAAATTCAAAACTTGCCTTCAAGGAGTTTACATTCTGCTAAAAAAAAATACAACATATTTAGTAGATAAGGAAATATAGTGATCCGGAGGGCTAGCACTTGCAACTGGGGTAATAAGGAAAGACCTGTTTAAGAATATGGCTCTTGAACAAAACCTAAGGGTTTTGAGGGAGTCAATATCTCCAAGAGGCTTAAATCAGGAGGGAGGACATTTCTATGAATGGGGAAAGGACAGGCAGCTTGTGAAAAAAAAAAAAAGAAAGAGAAAGCAAATGTGAGGAAGAGGAGAGGAAGGGAGGAGAGATAAATGGAAGTATTTATTAAGAACTCACTATATGCCAAAGGCTGTGCTGTCTTGAATACACAACATAAGCAAACAAGACAATTCCTCCCCTGAGAACCTACTTCTAATGGGAGAGGGGGGGGGGATATACGAAGGGGAGCTGGAAAAGGAGGGACCTTTAGGTGGTAAAGGCTGCTGGCAAGGAAGTTAGAATAATTTATAATAATCACATTACCTTTTCCTCTGTGTAGCTTCCTAATTTTTAGCTAATTATTCATGCTGACTAGGTGCTAATCTCAATATTTGTATACTACCAAAGAAGTAATGTGGAGGGGGTGAATAATCTTGTCTTTACATCTAAGCTAAAGCTGTTCTCTGTGTCTTGAATGTCTTTTCTTTACCTGCTGTATTTGTTTTCATCCTTTAAAGTCCAAAAAAAAGGTCACCTTCTCTATGAAGTTTTCCACATCTACCCTACTCCTGTCCATTAACTATACTGGTGTTTACATTCCTCAGTAGACTCTAAGTTTTGTGAGGGTAGGGATCATATTTTATCTTAACTATCTTTTCCAGCACCTAGAAAGGTATAAAAACCTCTGAATCCTTTATGAGCTGTAAACACCTCTTTAATTGAGTCAAGAAAGGGAAACTTAAGAGTATCTAAGCAAACACTTTATCCACAGCTCTGGGGGGCATTAAATAGCTAAACCCTAGTGATTTTCAGAATTTCAGAGTAAAAGAGATGGCAAGATGGAAACTGATTATAAAGGAGACCCAATACAGGGGAGGAATAGGGAATGTCTGCACATGTACTCCCACACACCCATAAACATACACATAGGGGTTATGTTGCTTTGAAAGAATGCTACTGGACCAACAGGAGAGACTGTTACAGTCAGCAGGGAACAGAAATATAGTACAGACAGACACATATATAGAAATATAGTTAGTAGAGAGAGGAAAGAGTTTCAAAGAACATAACCCTTAGTGGGAGAGAAGAATGACAACGATGAACTCAGGGGAGAATCAGTCCCTGTGGTAGACTTACCTGAGTTGTAAAGATACTTCACTCAAGAAGAAGCATTGAAAGAATTATACAAAATGAGGATTTCTAGGTATTGTAGTTCTTGAAATGTGATATATCTTTGCCATGATAGTATACCACCTATATGCCTCACCACCATGATGTTCTCAAGTTTGACCTCAATTTTCCACTTATTTGTGGGAGAATTTATTTCAGCTTTATGGAAGAAATGTTTCATCACTGTATCATCTTAGCAGACACCTTTTCTTAGAACTAATTGTGTCTCCACAGTTACTACTAGGAAAATCTACTGACAAGAGATGATCTTGATGTATAGGTACAAGGTTAGTAGTAAAAACGTACAGAATTATCCCTAGGACCAGAGGTAACAGATGCCCTCTGGGTACCCAATCTTGCAGTGAAGGTAAAAACTAAGAACATAGTCCAAAGTAGGTATTACATCTAGTGGACAAGGCTTTTAGACCCTTAAGTTAGATCCAGAAATGAGTCAAAGGTAAGATGGTACACAGTGCACTAAACTGGGAACAAAGAAGACTGGATTTACATCCCATCTCCAACACTATGTGAACTTCGAAAGCTGACTCCTCTCTCTCAATCTCTTGATCTCAATTTTCTTCTTTATAAAAATGAGAGGGTTGGGGGCGGCCAGGTAGCACAGTGAGTAAGAGCACCGGCTCCAGTGTTGAAAAGACCTGGAGATCGAATCCCGGGCTCAGACACTTAGCACCCACCCAGAAACACCTGGCCGTGTAACCTTGAGCAAGTTACTTAACCCCGATTGCTAAAAAAAAAAAAAAAAAAAAAAAAAAAGAGAGAGAGGGTTGGACTAGATGACCTCTATAGTTATTTCTTACAGTAACATTATGATATTCTGTGACACTTTTTAAGTCATCTTAAGAGAAGCACTGATGTAGTCAGCCTTCATTCAAATGTTCTCTCTGTGTATAAATTCACTCACATACATATATATGTATATGTATTCATATATGCATGTGTGTGTGAATATATATATATATATACATACACACATATATATATATATTTCTTTTATCTTTCCAGAGGAAAACATTTATAGAAAGATTGTCATATTTTCCCTACTAGTCTTTAAATTCCTTCTAGGCAGGGGGCATATTTCATCCAAACTGTGCATCTCTCTAAACTCCTCATAGAGTGCTTAGTATATAAAAAGTGCTTAATAATTTTTTGCTGATTTGATTTTTTTTTTTAAACCAGAGCGAGTGACCTCAAAAAAAAAACTTTAAAAAGAGTAAAAGTTCAGCATCAGACTGCTACTTAGATCTCCTTGGAGCTACAATAGGTTTTCCACTTGTCATTGGCAATCACAAGACTAATTTTGGAGCCTGAATAGCAGTATAAATTAGAGGGAAAGATGTGTGAATTTGGAATTAAGTGTTTAATTTGATCTAAGCAGAGGACTATTTGTAAGACATTAACTGGTAGCTGTTTAATGTATTCTCCCCCTAGCCAAAAATGCAGCAAACAACCTGAAGACTTCCTTTATTTAAAAATAGACCCAACTAACAAGATGGTTGATTTTATAGGTAATTACTCCAGTAAAAAAAAAAATCACAAATCTTGCATGTCTTCTGATGACTCAGCTTGAGGTAAAACACATGAACATTCCCAGGAAAGTTATAAAGTGTGAATAGAGCCCCAAACATTAAATAAACATGAATCGCTGTCTGACAGCGTTCAGAATGCTAATAAGTACTGCTATTAAATAGCATTTATTCTCAGTATTATACAATAAGTGCTTTGTGAGAATTTTAAAAGCTGTATGTCATAGCTTTATAGGACTACTGAGAATTTCAACGCTGCCATGCATATGACAATAAAAATTATTTCAAAATGTAAAATCCCCTCAAGGTCACCCTATGTAAAAATGGCAGATTATGGCAGATTAACAATGTACGTGTCATTTCACTATCACTGATTCTCCTCATAGTTTAATTAAATTTCATATTCCCTCAAAAAAGCAGTTCATAAGGAAATACAAATTGATATGTGACAGATCACTAAGATAACAATTTTTAATGTTATTAGGATGAAATTCTAAAGCATTTATATTCAAATAACTAATTGTAAGAGGCACAATTTATGTATAGCTACCATTATTTTAAAGTATACTATTATCTTAAGTATGCTATTACCTACTATCAAGTACATACATACATATATCAGTTGCCCTAAACGAAATAAAATTTGTTATGGGATATATAGTGTACTTACTCAATACATATCTAGCAAAAATTGAAATGTTTTTTAAGAATCAAATTTTTTTTTCCACTTAACTATTTTCTAAGTCCTCTTCTGATTCTTTAATACTTTGCAATTACAAACATCTGTACACACTATTTTCCCCCATTGGAATGTAAGCTCCTTGAGGATGGTAACTCTGTTCTTTCCTTTTCCTTTTCTCCTTCTCTTTCCTCTCCTCTTTCCTTCCCTATCCTCTCATCTCCTTTCTACTCTTTTCTTCTTCTCTCTCCCTTTTTAAAATTTTTATCTCTGCCCCCTCCTGAAACATTTGGCATATAGTCACTTCTCCTTGAATTCTTGTCATTTGGTTGACTGAAAATGATTCATGTTGAGGGGAACTATTTCTAATTTTCAATAAAAAATCTGAAATGATACTGAATATTTGAGAAGTAATTTGAAAGGGGGAAATAATTTTAAGTTAATAGATAATATTATATTAAAATTGGAGGCAGACTTATAAGATCATGAATCTCTAATGATCTGAACTTTGATGTGTTAGTGTTTAGATTTATGTTTTTTTACAAGGGGATTTTTATTATAGAAAATACTATACAAATCCTAGTTACCTTCACACTATTTGAGCATCCTTAGTTATATGTCAATAATCTAACCACATAATCTCTTTAAGCCTCAGTTCTTTTATTTAGATATCTAACAGGGATTTTCATTTCTACAGAATTTACTTCTCATATTGCCAAACCAGATAAGAAAATATATATAAAGTTATATAAAGCTTATTTATTATTATTATTTTAGAATTTAGGTCCAAAGGGGACTTTATAGATAATTTCATACAAATCTCTTATTTTATGCATAAAGAAATGGAGGTCCAGAAAAGGAAAGGGACCCATCCAGGGTCACAGAAGGAGAATGAGACAGAATCAAAACTGGAATTCCAAATCACTTTCTTATTGTACTGTACCACCTCATCTCCTCAGAAAGTTATATAAAACACTCAGAAAATTTTAAGAGTTTCAAGCAACAGATTTCAGAGATTGAGATAATATGTGAGGCACATTTTTTGCAATACTTTTGCAGTAAAAATTGATTGAAATAATTTTAATGACAATTTAATCCTAAACTGAAAGTTTTATTATTTATTTTGCTTCTTTTCAATACATAACACCCACTTATGTCATTGGTCTTTTTTCAGAAATGAGGAACAAACAACAATAATATCAACCCACCTATGCATGTAGGAGGGTCTGGCTGCCAGAAGAATCGGTTATTCAGCTGCACGCAAGTGATCTTAGCCTGTCCTTGAAGCTGATATCCAGGATCACACTGAAAAGTTATGGTATCTCCAGGTTCTCGGCTATCTCCATAGCGGGTTCCATTTTGAGGCATACCAGGGTCATTGCAAGTGGAAGCAATAGATGCTACAAAGAAAAGTTAGTTAACATGAATGTATTTAATAAATTCATATGATCAAAAATCTATACTTCTTTGTTAAGAGTATTTCTTAGAGTATCATGGCATCTCTTGATTTATAAGAACATGAAAGTAATTTGTCTCTCACATAAATACATTCAATAATATATACATTGCTTGTGATACATTCTGGTCAACTGGTGGTGAACCAAATAGGCACAAAAACCAATATTCATTTTCCCCCTAATTTTAAATTAGCAAATAGGTTAAAAATTTATTTTGACATTCAAACTATATTATGTTTAATGGCCATATGTGTCATAGGTCAGAGTTCCTACCACAAATACAAAATTTTTAAGTACTATATTGGGTAAGAGAGAGCACAAGACAAATTTACTCAGGAACTTCAAGTCCAAGTAGTCAACTTATTAATGTGATCAAAGAATCTGTGTTGTTACGATAAGAGAAATGGTCTAAAAGAGGGCAGAGCCAAGATGGAGGAATAAAAGGAATTCACTTGAACTCTCCAAAATTATCTTCCAAACAACTTTAACATAATGCCTCAAATAAAATTTGGGAGCTGTAGAACCAACAAAAGATGGAGGTGAAAAAACTTTCCAACCCAAGAACTTATAAGTTTGGCAGGAAAGATATGCCTCATCAGGTAGTGGTAGTGGGCCCTAAAACTGTAGTGCAGGCTGGGTCTTAGGGGTATCACATTATCAGGGCAGCAGTTTTGGGAGCTCTCAGCACACAGACTGTCAGAGTGTGAGACAACTGGTCAGCAGGAGATTGTAGGGGACCTTTTGCTCGTACCAGGAACAGGATCTTTTTTGTGTGGTCTATACAGAGTTCTTGGTTGTAGTCCCAGGGTGAAAAAGAACATTAATGAACCAGAGTTTGCAGCTCCAGGAGAGTAGGAGTTCTGGTCAAAGTTTCAGGGCAAAGAGAAATACTTCCCTCACAGAAGAATGGGGGCCCTTGTCTCATGTCCAGCATTGAGAAGCACGCTATTTATTTCCCAAGTTGTATTTAGAGGGCCAAAAGGAGCAAGAACATTTGCAGTAGTATTTCCAGGGCATATAGGAGTGCTCATGAAGGCTGGGGTGCCAGAGCACAAGTCAGGAAAGTAGTGACGACATATCTCCTTAGCTCATACCACAATGGTAGCATTGAAAACTTTCAGATTCCCAGAAATATCTTTGAAAACAGCATCAAAAGAAACTAAAACTTGGGGTAGTGCCCCCTGAACCCCAGAAGCAGAGCTAAACTTTAAAATAAAGTTAAAAGTTAAGAAAAAGGCTCAAAAATGAGCAAGGAACAAAAATTTAAAAGTCTAACCATAGTTACTATAGAAATAGAGAAGATTAAGACACAAAACCTGAAGAAGACAGTTCTTTTTGGGGAGAATCAATAAAAATAGTGAGAAATGGATAAAAAAAAGGGAAATAGGATGGAGGTACATACACAGGAATCATAACTGTGAATATGAATGTGATGAATTCACTCATAAAATGGAAGCATACAATCGACTGTTTGTAAGATAACCCTTGAAACAGAAAGACACGCAGATTAAAAATAAGTGACTGCAGCAGACACACAAAGCTTCAGCTAAAGTAAAAAAAAAGAAAAGAAAAGAAAAAGCAGGGGTAGCAATCATGATCTCAGACAAAGCAAAAATAGATATAATCAAAAGAGATAAGCAAGGAAACTATATTTTCTTAAAAGGTACCACAGATACTGAAGTAATGTCAATACTGAACATATATTCACTAAATGGTATCGCATTTAAATTCTTAAAAGAAAAGTTAAATGAGTCATAGGAAGAAATTGGGGGGGACCTCATTCCAACCAAATGTTAGATCAACAGATACCTTTTTAACTTTTTTTTAAATTTTTCCTGTCTTGTTTTGCTTTTTGGTCTGTGTTCTCTTTTCCAATATGGCTAATATGGAAACATGCCTTACATGACTGCACATATATAATCTACATCAAAGTGCATGCCATCTCAAGTTAAGGGGAGAGGATGGTGGTAAGGATGGAATTTTGAATTCAAAAAATTATTTTAAAATGTTTAAAAAGAGAGAGAAGAAGCCTGGAGATTATATTTGTGCATTTCATCATATCAACAGTGGTAACAAGAATGGTAGAAATTTCAGGACAGATAAGCATGAGAAAAAAATGATATAAGTGGATGGTGGAAACATTTGAGTACAGTCATCAGCTCTGACAATGCCCATGCCTAGTCTTGATCCAGGAACATTACTGAACATTTGGTCCCTTTATTAATATTCCCTCTTTATTATTCAGAGATGGGGCACAGAGCCAAGATGGCAGAGTAAAAGCTGGAACTTACTAGAGCTCTTGTCCCAACCACCTCCAGTACCTGTAAAAAATGACTCCAAACAAATTTTAGAGCTACAGAACCCACAAAAAAGACAGAATGAAATACATCTCTGTAATGGAAATGCAAATTTAAAGATCTTCCCTGCCCTTAGGCCCTTTGATAGGCTTAAGAGACTCTGAGGACCTTCCTTGATTTGAAAATATACTCTGCCTCCTAATAAGCTGAATGTGGTCACATGGAACCTGTGGCAGGAGGCTTGGTTTTCAGGAATGCCCACACTTTGATGCTGTGTGATTGGGCAGTGGGTCAAGAGGGTGGTTACATTCTCCGACCCAGGAGAAGGCTATATAATCCCTGATGTGAGGCTTTGCTTTGGGGCTCACTTTGAGAAGTGTTCTGTGATTTGATCAGATGAGACTCTGGGAAGCCGTCATTGAGAGCCCCCCGGCTTTGAAAAACCCAGATGTTGATTTGGCATGGATGTAATGGTTGGACAGTTTGGAAACCTGTCTACTTGATCTGTTTCTCTGTCTTGATAATTCTGTCTGTATACTCTGAAGTTCAGGGTGCTGACCTTTTTCCCCTGAACTAGGTAAACGATACATATTTGACTGATTAAAGTAAGCTTGTTAACCCATTTTGAGTTGCTTTCCTTTAACAAAGCAGATCTAAGAACCTGTGCTGGAAGCCACCCTGGGGACGCTGGGGTGCTTGCTGCTACAATCTCCAACTGAAGTCAGCTTGGCAAGCCAAAAGGAAGGGTCTATCACACCACTCTGGGAGCAGAGCTCAATCCCACACACAGCTGATGTGTGAAAGGGAATGAGGAAACCTCACTTTCATTGGATTTGACTTAAGGAGAAAATAATATACACACTCAATTGGGTATCTTACCCTACAGTAAAATAGTAGGGAAAAGTATAAAAGGGAGAGGGGACAGAAGGGAAGACAGATTGGAGGATCAGGTAATCAGAAGCAAACACTTTTGAAAAGGGACAATGTCAAAGGAGAAAATAGAATAAATGTGGAGCAGGATAGAATGGAGGGAAATATAGTTAGTTTTTCACAATATGACTACTATGGAAATGTTTTGCATAACTACACATGTATACCCTATATTAAATTGCTTATCTTCCCAGTGGGGAGTGGATGAGGAGGGGAGAAGGGAGAGAATCTGGAACTCAAAGTTTTAAAAACAAATGTTAAAAAATTGTTTCTACGTGCAACCAGGAAATAAGATATATAGGCAATGGGATATAGAAATCCATCTTGCCCTACAAGAAAGTAAGGGGAAAGGGGGGAAGGGGAGATAAAGAGGGTTAGAAGAGAGGGAAGACTGGGGGAAGGGGTAATCAGTATGCTTATGGAGTGGGGAGTAAGGGAGAGACAGGGAGAAAATTTGTAACTCAAAATCTTGTGGAAATGAATGTTGAAAATGAAAATTTAAAAAAATTGAAAATAAAAAGAGAAGTTAAATAAAAAAGAATTTCATTGGTGGAAGGAACCTCAGGAACAAATTATACTAATCAATTCCTAAAAAATAATTCCTTTTACAACTTCTACTTTGTGATTTTATCGAATCATTCAAATGCCCTAGGTAGGTCTCAGTTTCCTCAATTGCAAAATGGACTAAATGATCTCTATGGTCCCTCCAAGTTCTATGTCTATTATCTATTGTTATCCACCCTTCAAAGAAACTCTTAATATGAAAAATTAGTTATATCCAGAGGTAGTCCATTTGGCTTCAGCTAATTGTATATTTTTTCAGCTAATTTTTTTTTTCTTTCTGTTTCATCAGGCCTCTATTTACCTCTCTGAAACTTCCACTCATTGCTCTCAGTTCTGTCTTTGTGGGTCAGAGTTGGAGGGGACTGAAGGCTAAATAATCCCTCCTCTCTGTCATTATCCAATGAAAACTTTATTATATTCTGTCTTTTCCCCAACACACACACACACACACACACACACACTCTTTCTCTCTCTGTCTCTCTCTCACCCCTTCTGGTACTGCTTTTAATTACTTGTACTCCTAACACATTAAAAATTATACTATACTTGTTACATAATAGACACTTAATAAATGCTTATTGAATTAACTTGTTACACATAAAGTTTTCATGAGAGGCAGCATTAGGTAATGAATAGTGATCTCATTTTGGAGTCAGGAGGACCTGTGTTCAGGTCCTGCCCTAACACATAGTAGCTTCTGTGACTCAGGAAACTCCTTAAATCCATATAGTTGCAGAAATGGTGCTAAACTAAACTGTTGAGGAAGTTTCTCACCAGAAGCTTCCAACTCAGATGAAATTACAGATCCAATCACAAAGGAAAAAAATCAATCTTAGAATTCTCTTTATCTTCTTGATTATTTGTCAAATGATGGATGAATGATGTTTTTATTTCAGATAATATCTTTTCCTTTGTTTCACTAAATTTCCTCCAGAAATTCTATTTTTTTAATAAAGAAAAAAAATAATCATTATTATCCAAAGGTTCAAGTATGATACTCTGAGAATGGTGCCACAATGTTTTGGCAACTTAAAGAAAAAGAGTAGTCTCATATACCTGGAGGATATAATTAATGTGATTGGCCAAATAAAATTCAACAAGGCATAAAAAGAAAAGCTGTCAAACAGTTATGAAATTTAGAGTTGGAAGAGATTTCTAGAGATCATCTGTTTCAACTCATGTATCTGATAGATGAGGAAACAGAGACCCACATAATGCACATGGATTGTAATTAAGACACTAGATTCCAACATGTGTTTGCTCCATATAATTCTTATAAACATATGCGTAGAGTTATTTTTCTAAGCATGTGCTTTCAATGGTACTGAAGTGCAAGAGATATATTAGGGCTGGATGTAGTCACATGTGTATGTATATGCAAATATATACATAATATACATGTGCATACATCTAAGCATACGTAGATATCTGTAGGCATGTAATGTATGTATGTATATACAAATAGAGTCTCCTAGATTTGGAACTTCTGAGATACCAATCATGAGGAGCTTCAAAGAATAATGTATTAAAAATAAAACAAAACAAAAAAAAACTACTCCAAGTTAGGAAGATACAGGAAAAAGTCTTGCTTCTGAAACTTATTTAGTGTGGGACCAAAGGCAAGTAATCTCTCTGGGTTTTAGTTTCATTATCTACAAAATGGGAATAATAATGTCTGTAGTACCCACCTGACAGGATTGGTGAGTGGCCCAAAGAAGATAGTATGTATAAAATGTTTTGAAGATTTTATAAAGCAAATATCAATCTCAGGTACTAGTTAATTAAATATAACATAAATTTCATTATTGTCAACTCCCCAGAAAGGAGAGAGAAGATGACATGCCCCTGTGATATTAATGAAAGTGGCTTGAAGGAGAGTCTTCATCTTGGGAAGAAATGACCAAATCCCTAAAGTACACAGCTAGATTCATTTTTTGTAGAAGCCAGATTTTAAACTTATGCCCATTATTCCATTTCTTTCAGGATCTTGAATTTTTATTTTATAAAAACAAAAGAAATTCACCCTTTGTTGTTTTATATATGGATATGTAATATGTATACATATTATACGTATATGTTAAAACTTATCTTAAGTCAATTATCAGTAAGGTATTTAAGTAAGTAGTTTACTTTGTAAAATAATAGTAATATCTGGCAGCTAGGTGGCCTAGTGGATAAGATCACTGGACTTGTGTAATGGTAATGGTAAATTGAAGATCTTCCCTGCCCCTTAACATACCTAAGGGAATTTGAAGACCTTCCCTGAGGTGAAGATCTTCCCTGACCCCCAAGAGGCTGAATGTAATCACATAGAGGAGTTTGCTGAAGGGTAGCGCAGAGCCCACAGGAAGTTGGGAGTTAGAGCAGCTAGGTGGTGGGAGAAAGAAGATGCTCAGGTAAGGAGATGGCTAGGCTTGGGATTAAATGTTTGTGGAAAGGCTAAAGGATAGAGTGGCTTCATGCTGTGTTATGGTATATTAACTTCTTTTGTGCTATGATGGATTTGGCTTTCTGGTTTGGGGATTTGGTTTTCTAGTGTTTGGGGGTTTTTTGTTGTTGTTTTTGCTTTTTTGGGGGGGGGAATATAGGGAAATTGGGATTAAGTGACTTGTCCAAGGTCACATGGCTAGTTTTGTGTTAAATGTCTAAAGCTGGATTTGAACTCAGGTCCTCCTGACTCCAGCGCCGGTGCTCTATTCACTGAGCCACCTACCGTGTTTCCCCGATAATAAGACCTATCCCAAAAATAAGCCCTCCCCTTACTGTGTAAGATTCCTCTAAAATAAGCCCTCCCCCCAAAATAAGCCCTATTGAGATTGCTACTGCAGTGAAGGTGATCCCCTGCGCTACACACTACATTACGGTACCCTCTGCATGCACCGTCCCCCCCCCCCCCGTGCGGTGAAACGCACGCTGCGCTCCAAGCTGGATCCAATCAGAGCTGCAGCAGTGAGCGCGTCATCCTGTTCTTCCCCAGTGATTTGCTTATTGAATAAAGGTACATTTTTTGGTTCACATTTACCTGTTTATTAGAATTGCTGTCAATGTTCATTAAAATAAGCCCTCCTCTGAAAATAAGCCCTCTGGTGTTTTTCTGTCCAAAAAAATTAATAAGACAGTGTCTTATTATCGGAGAAACACGATAGCTGCCCCTGTTTTCTGGTGTTTCATTAATGTTTTGCTTCTGTCTTCTATATGAAAAGTCTGTTATATTGCGCAATTGAGCACCATGCTGGCATATTTATAGTGGCCGTTGGTACTGTGAATATTGCATTGGTGCTACAACTTGCTACCAGGAAGATGTGAGTTTAAGTCCCACCTGAGATGCTTACTAGATGTGTAATCTTGAGAAAGTTGCTTAATCTTTTTAAGTCTCACTTTTCTTACCTGTGAAATAGGGATTTTCTATTAGCTATGCACAGTTGGACAATTATTTTAGAAAGCAGTTTGGAATTATGAAAATAAAGTGATTAAAATGCCCATTTGGCTCAGAGCTTCCATTACTAAGTTTATACCCCAAAGAAGCTATTAATAAGTAGAAAGTCTTAATATATACTAAAATATTTACAAAAGTCCTTTTGGTGAAAGCAAAGAATTGGAAACAAAGTAGATGCCCATCAATAAGAGGAATGGTTAAATAAATTGTGGTACATGAATGTAACATAATATTACTATGATGTAAGAATTGATCAGTGACAAATACAGAGGAGCATGGAAAAACCTACACGCAATGATGTAAACTGAAGGACACAGCCAAGAAAATAATATACACAAATTACCATGACAATGTAACTAGAACAGCTTTACACACATACACACGCACGCACACACACACACACACACGTGAATAAAAAACAAGAATATTTCAAAAGAGGAGCTATGAGAAGACTTTCCCACCTCACCCCTTTTCAGAGGTAGGAGGTCTAGAACTACTGTCCATGTAAAATATTTTCAGATTTTTGTATGTAACAATCAGTCATAATGGTATTTTGTTCTTTTTATTTCTTCTTTTGTTTCTAAAAATGGGATGGTTTTCTGGGAAGTGAAAAGGGAGGGATGATGAGGGAAGATATAGTTATATATTTTTTAAAAAAGACCAATAAAAACATTAAAAAATAAATAAAACCACAATAAATAAGAATATCTACTTCATTGGGTTGTGAGGAAGAAATGAGACAACATATGTACAGTGCTTAACAAAACCTTAAAGTGGCATATAAAGGCTAGATATTATCACTCATTTTTGTCATTTTTATTGTTGTTGTGTCTATATGATTTGCCTAAATTTATTGCAAAGTACACAAAAAAATACACAGGTTTTTACACAGGCATCTAGGGAGACATCCTCAAGGGCAAGTATACAGGAGTATTTAGGGTCACTAATAAATCAATTGCCAAAGCTCAACAGAGTTGAAGTGTGATCTCCTTCTATACCACCCACCCCACCATTCTTACCCAATTCTCTTTCCTTTTAGTGCTATAGCATAAAAAGAAAGAAAGCTCTTGGGATTATTGTTGATCAGATTACAAAAGCAATAAAGACATAAGAAAAACAATTTTAAGCAATGCAGTGGGAAATATTATAGTTTCCTTTTTGAAATAAGGCCTGTGCTTTTTTTACTTTTGTTTTGGAGTTGCTGGAGGATGTTGCTTGGGCAATGGCAATAAGGCTTATACAGAGAGTGATATGAGAGCTCCCAACAAAAGATGTTAAAGTTGGGGTCAGAAATTGCTTTTACACCTTCGGGGTCATAACAAAGTTAGTGGTGAAACATGCACTCATTCTATTTTTTATTGGAGTATTCATTTTATGCGTTGTAAGACACATTTTGCTTATTTTTTCCTTAAGTTTTTTTTTTCTCTATATGGGATTTTGGTGCCTCTGAACATCTCTACATTTTTGCCATAAAAAAAGCAATAATTTCTGTTGCATTATTCTGGTTCTGCCATTGCCTTAGAAAGGAAATTGAAGTGCTGGACAATTGCAAATTCACACAGTAGTTCCCTGGAACATTGTAGGTCATAAAAATGACTCTCAAAAAACCTTGAATATCTTGGGTATATGTCTACACTATTGCTCCAGTGGAATTCCTCATCATTTTGATTCACTGTAGCCATGGAGAAAACATATTGAACTGAGTTTAAAAGCACCAGGCCTACATTTCGTTTTGCAACATAAAGTGACAAAAAACCACATAGACAGATGGAATCATAGAAACTCATTCTGGGCATAGTTTCCTAGATAATTATAGGTTATGTCATTATGGGGTTCTAATGATCCTCTGAGATTTGTTTTTTACCTAATATAAATTCAAACTCATCAAATTCTTCTTTAGCTCACTAAAAGTGAAGAAAAATTATATATAGGCAGCAAATACTACCAAGGGTACAGGTTTTTCCATGGATCACTTGCTGTACTTTTTGGAAATATATTCAATGATGTAGTTCTAAATGTATCACTTGATAATAGTAACTACTTACATTTAACTCGCAATTTTAAATTATGAGGAAAATATAAGCTTATAGAAGATAAAATGGATAGTTTTGATTATACAAAATTAAAGTTTTTTGCATCAACAAATCTAAAAGACTAAGAATAAAAGGTAAATAATTAAGTGAACAAAGAAAAAAACTCAACAAAACTTTTGCAGCAAGCTTCTCTGATATGCATCTCATTTCTAAGATAGATAAGGCACTGATTCAAGTTTATAAGAAAAAAAGATCCATTCTCCAATTGATAAATAGCTTAAAGATATAAACAGAGAGTTCTCAAGAGGAGAAATGCAGACTACCTATAGCCATATGAAAAAAATTAGTTAGAAATTAGAAAAAATGAATATTAAAACAATTTTGAGATTATACTTTGACAACTATTATAGTAAAAAGACCAAAAAATGGAAAATGATATATTTTGTAGAATCAAATATATTTCTTTATAAAAGTTCCACTGTTACATAAATATTATTTATAATTATTATTACTGAAAATGTTACTTTTTTATAATTAGTAGGTCATATGTATCTTTTCTCCCCTAAAGTAAAGGGGTACTTTATTTCATATGAGGTGATTCTAAAATGTATATAAAGAACATTCCAGTAACTTATATTTTTAAAATAAATTGGGGTAACCTTTTATATAGGAACTTTGTAAAGAATTCTTTAACAAAGTGAAAAAATATTTCTAATTTGTGGTGTTATTTTTTTTTTTATAAGATCTGATTTGGGGGTAGCAGCTGTTCTTTAAAAGATGCTCACTGATGAATGCTAGAAGTAAAAGCCAAGTTACACATGCTCATTTGGTGAATCAAAATAATACAATAGAAAGAACAATGAATTTAGAGTCAAAGGATTTGGGTATGAATTCTTAATTGTTTTAGAGCTCGAAGATCACCTAGAACCTAAAAAATCACCTAAAACAACCCATATCTTAGGGTTGAAGAAATCAAATGAGGTGTTGTGGCTTGCCCAAGGTCACACAGGAAGAAAGTAACACAGCCAAGGTTAAAACTATATTCCCTTTTTTTTTCCCTGCTGTGCTAAACTGAGTCTTAATACTTTTTTTTTTTTAAAGCAATCAGGGTTAAGTAAGTTGCTTAAGGTTACACAGCCAGGTGTTTCTGGGTGGGTGCTAAGTGTCTGAGCCCAGGATTCGATTCCCACGTCATCCTGACACTGGAGCTAGTGCTCTTACTCGCTGTGCTACCTGGCTGCCCCTTAACAATACTCTTAACAATAAATATAATTGTTACAACAGTAATAAGGCAATGGTCTTTTCTACTTTTATATATCTAACCCATACTCTTTCTTCCCTTACTCCCCAGCCCAAGTTTTGAATACTCAAAATTTAATCTTTTTTAGATTGTTCTTTCTGCATGGACAGTATATAATAATGTTAGTGCAACTACATAGTCTTCAGATCTTTTAAAGTCATCAGCTGATTTTTTTTTTTAATTTGGAAAAGATCTTTTGAAAAGAAAAAAACACATAATGTGAGTACTATTGCCTTCCCCAAATGTGATCATCCTCTATGTGTGAGACATAGTAAGCTGGAGTTACCTTAAAAGAAAAGCTAACATAAAAGTTGTCATTAATTAAATGCAGGAACACTTTCGATGAAAGGAAGCAAGCCCAGTTAGAAATGACATGAATTTATGGTACTTGTCTCTGTACTTAACCCCTCCATTTTAAGTTTCAAAGCTATGCCAGTTCCTATCTTGGTAAGAAGTCATTTTTGCAGCCCAGAAATGTTTAAAAAGGGCAAGAAAAAAAAAAAGATCTTCATTTTATTACTACCCTGGGTCTTTTCAAGGCTTTATTTGGGCTTGTCTTCTTTATTCCCCCAACAGAAATAGCTCTTTGGTAGACAAGACATACATAAAATAATACTGAGCAATTCCAAGGCAAGAGATAGCTAGTAAAAGGTGAGAGTGAATCATGGATTGCATGCATCAGTCTAAAGGAATTTGAGTGAGGATAGATCATTTCAGAAGTACTTCCTTTAGGACCTTAAAATGTAGGCTTTCAAATGTTAGAGATTTCAATACTATGCATATGCATACAAATACACACAGAAAAAGAGGCAGCAAGATTTTTCCCTGGGAAAAATAGAGTAAAAAACTGTGGAGTAAACCTTGCAAAATATGCTGTTGTTTGTTCTTTGTTTTTGAAATGGACCAATGACATCATGGAGTGATGTCTCAGCTGTCATGTGAATTAGATTAAATGAAGCAGAGTTATACAAAATCATGTTGTAAGAAATGCTTAATAAAGGAAGGAATATTGGCTAGGTGTGGCCTCCTTCATTAATATTTTGTTTTTCCTAAAAATTCATTTTCATACCAAAATGAGATAATCTTGGGAATTTATGGCTTTCTCAAACAGTCTGTCTGAGACCAATAACTATGATTTCTCTTTCATGGAGGCTTTTGATGTAAGAGCTTTGACTTTGTTGTCTTCTTCTGGCTGCATATTTTGATCTTTGTCACCAAAGTAAGATTCTATAGGCTAAGTGTTTTTTTTTCTCTATTTGCTCATTTTCCCAGCCAAATACTTGACTTTCTAACTCTTTGTCAAGGTAGGACTCTACTTCCAGTGGGGGTGGAGGTTAGGGGTGGTTGTACTGTCCCCGGCTTCAGGGGTTTTGTATCGGCCACTTGATACCCAACTGTCTTTGGGCCCAGAGCTCTTGAAGCAGCTGCTTTCACTGTTGTTGCTGCCACCACTGCCACCTCTGCCACCCCAGGGCTGGGGCCAGACTATGTCCCACAGAGTTTTCCCTCTGATCTTCTATGTTGTCTTTGGTGTTTGTGGGTTGAAAAGTCTGGAATCTGACTCAGCTGCCAGTGATTCAGTCCCCTAAGGCCTGCTCTAGCCTTGTCTGTGCCTGTGCAGCCCATGCCAAACTGCTCTGCTCCCAGCCCAGTACCATAGACCCTTCCAGTCTGCCTTCTAGGCTGTCTTGGGCTGGAGATGTATTTCACTCTGTCACTTTGTGGATTCTGTCACTCTAGAATTTTGTTTAGGGTCATTTTTTTTTACAGGTATTTGAAGAGGTTTGGGTGGGGAGTTCAAGCAAATCCCCCTGCTTTTACTCTACCATATTGACTCCACCCCCTGTGATTTCTACTTCAGAAAGATAAGTTAAAAGAAAAGAAAAATGGGAGATAGAAGATATAGAGCAAGACAAAACCTCTATTCTAATTCTTTTATTTTACATTTGAAGGAATGTAGGTCTAATAGACTAAGTGATTTGCCCCAAAGTCTTTCAGAGAGTAAGTTACAGAGATGATATTCAAATCCAGGTCCTTTGTCTCTAAATCATAGTCTTTCTACTATACTTGCTGCTTCCCATCTTAGTTTGGAAGGATTTTTCCTGGCTTTTGCTTACTGTATCATAGTGGTTCTGAGCTTGGCAGTCTACCCTTATTAGACAGAGGCTTTAAAACCATCACAATCAGTAAGACTAGAATTTAGATATATTGTGGTTGGTCCTGAAAAGGGGAAGCCCAAAATCTGCTAGTAGATAATATTTTTCAAAAGAAATTGAGAATAGGGGCAGCCAGGTGGCTCAGTAAGAGCACCGGCTCCAGTGTTGGGATGACCTGGAGATTGAATCCCGGGCTCAGACACTCAGCACCACACCCAGAAACAACTGTCTGTGTAACCTTGAGCAAGTTACTTAACCCCGATTGCTTAAAAAAAAAAATTTAAAAAGAAATTGAGAATAGGGGAATGATATATCCAGTGGGATGCAGCAAAGTCTAAGAAAAATACAAATGTGGGGAACAACAGAGATGTGATGGTATATTTTCTATATGACACACGTGATGTCTATCAAGCCCAGACATAGGATGAGCAGAGGGCGGTACCCAATAGTAAGTTGGCATAGAAAGAACTACATGATGATATTAGCAGGGGGTACTGGAGTCCTGCAACATTAGCTATGTAGTTTTCTCCCCCACAAAGTGCTCCAGGTATGTTTTCAAAGGATCTAAATTTAAAATCACCTCTGATACTTCTCTGAGACCTTGGTCAGGTCTCTTTGTATAATCAAGTGTAAAATGAGGGAATTGGACTAGTTGTCCTCTGACCAACTCCAGAGATATGACCCTATGATTTTTAAGAACTATGTCCTCTAAATAATTATGAAATGTAAATCCATTAGTGTGGACTTCTGAGATCTAGTATTTAGTGACTACAGTCTCTGAACATGAGACAACTGTTCTGAGGGTCCAAAATGTAAGGGTGGAATGAGCAAGGCTCTACACAGATAGGTAGTCTAAACTTTTTTTATTTTAAATAGAAAATCCCTCTACTGATGGAGAATGAATCAGAATAATGGACATTTATAAAGACCTTTAAGATTTACTGAAGGGGCAGCCAGGCGGCGAAGTGAGTAAGAGTGCTGGCCCAGGTGTTGGGAGACCCAGGATAGGTTCCGGCCTCAGATACTTGGCACCCACACAAAATAACTGGCCGTGTAACCTTGAGCAAGTTACTTAATCCCAACTTCTTAAAAAAAAAAGATTTACTGAGCACTTTACAAATATTATCTAATTTGATTCTCACAAAAATGTTTCAAGTTAGATGTTATTATCATCCCCACTTTTAGCCGAGGAAACTGAGGAAGAAAGAGTATAAATGACTTGCCCAGGGACACATAGCTAGTAAATATCTCAGGACACATTTGAATTCAGGTCTTCCTGATTCCAGGCTTAGCACTCTATCCACTGTACCATCCAGCTTGCTCTAAAGTATTTCTTAAGTTAATGTGCCAGAAGGCACTGATGGTGGTAATGAGGATACAAATGTAAAAAAAAAAAAAAAAAAGAATCCTTTCTCTCAAGGAGGTTACAGTCTGTCCAGGAAGATATCAACTCAACTATAATTTTATCCTTCTAAAGAGTTGCTTGAGGATACTAGGAGGTACTTACCCCTGGTCAGACACCTGGAATGCATGACAATACCTGAACCCAAGTCTTCCTGACTTCAAGGTTGGTCTTTAACCACTATACTTTAATGACTTTCATAAAGGTAAAGCTATAATAATATTATTTTAATAATTTTGAATACAATGCTACAAGGTTACAAAGTACTTTCTTCATAACAACTTTTTAAAATAGAGAGTAAAGTATCATTATTTTATAGATGAAACTGAGGTCCCCAGAGGTCAAAAGACATTCTTAAGTTGAACTAGTAAATATCAGAGATCATCATAGAATACATGTCTCTGGCATTCTCCTTCATTTATAGTATTATTATTAAAACTATAATTGTGATTAATAGTTACCACAGGTGACATACATAAAATATTAAATGATCTAGAGGAATACTTCTAGTATTATGGTTGCATCCTTTATGGGAGATTTATGATAGGATTGGACAAGGATAACACAGGATGAGGAGTCAGGAAGGGTTGCCAGCTGCACTGTTAACTGGAGAATTCCATTCCATGAGCTCATTTTTCCACTGAAATATGTGTAATTGTGATGAAAAAAGATGAAGGTAAATGGAAGATGAAAGCTGCTAATTGTATCAGTCCTTGAACTCTGTTAAAGAAGCCTTTAACATTTTCACCTTTTAAATTATGTGTGAGAAGCTTATTTGAGAAGATAATGCAATACAAAGAAAAATACTTGGTTAATAAAAAGAGTGATACTAGTGCCTTCCTTCTGGCAGATTCACTTAGCAAGAAGCCAACAGAAAGTGAAGAAAATGAAAATTAAACCATAGCTACTTTGAGAATATCACAATCCTTGTGCTGAAAAGTATTTTAGCCACTGGAAGTACTGAATTTGAGTAATAAAGCATTTTATTCACATAACTAAATTAGAATAAATAAAACAAATTGAATAATGTAATAATTTGTTTTTAGTCTCTTTTCCTGTTGTTCCCCCATTCTTTAAAGCCAAATTGAAATATTACCTCCTCCAGGACTATTTTACTCCTTTCAATTGGTAAAGACTTCTGTCCAACAGTTACTTTTGCAATACTGTAAATCATTATAGTATCATACAATATTATGTATTACGTGGCTATCTTCTTTTTTCATTACCAGTCTGTTAGATGCATGAAGAGAGGGGCCTTCTTATATACAATCTTTATACTTTTCCCAGTGCCTAGCATAGGAATATGCACAGTTACAGGCTTACTAAATATTTGGTTTTTGATTCCTTATGGAGTGATCAAATACTTTATTCTTTACTACTACATTCTTCCCTCCCTCTTTATTCTCCCTCTCTCTTCTTTCTCCTCCCATCTTCCTTCATTCATTTTTTCCTTCCTAGCCCTAGAAAGAATTTTAAAGAAAAACAAGTAAAATGCTATAGAGTTATGGCATTTTGTTTCACCCATTATGGTTTTGAAAAAATGATACAGTAAGAAATTAAGAATTCGAGAAAGGGTAGGTTCAAATCAAAACATGGTTCCATAATTTTCTGCATTGTTAAAAGAAGCAATAGTGTAGTGATGATGTTATGCTGAAAATGAAATTTAAAAATTCTCCTCACTTTCCTTGTTTTTTTTTCATTTTCACAAAATGAAAAAAAAAAACAATAAGCATAAAGCTTGTGTTGTTTCATGAGGATAACAATATGCTGTTCATTTAGAGACTAGAATTATGAAAAATCCTCTGGAAATATGAATTCTCAGAATGAGCTTGCCCCAAAGAAAATACTTTGAAATGTAAATGTCTAATCATTATGATATTGTGATCATAAATGCAGGAAGGATAATCATCCTTGAACTAGAATTGTGTTATATTTTTAATTCCTATTGCCAAGGACAGTTGAGATCCATTATGTTTGATTTGTGACAATAGGAAGATTGAATTACTGAGAAAAAAATCCAACATTCTCAGTTTAGGCAACTGTGGTATGCTTTGGTAATGTCCTAAAGTAATTCCCACTGACACCTGATTGATATACACAAATATATAATACCTTAAAAGCAATGGGAATAATGGGAAATTTAACTAGGTGGGAGATAGAAAAAAAAGTTGTAAAAAAAGCAAAATAAAAATATCTTAAGAGATTCAGACAGTTTCGAGAACTGCCTGAGCAACCCTGGGCTCATCCAGGATCTAGCATTAGGGGATAAAAGCAATCACAGACAGAAGGGTCCTTGTTCCTGTGACTTGTTGAGACTCACTTCCAGCTGGCTGAAATGATTAGGACCTGGTGATTAGCCTGTGGGGGAATAGAAAGGGGCACCATGCATCCACCTCCTGAACTGCAACTGCTCATGGATTTGATTTTGCCTTGTTTATCTTTGACTTACTTTTGAAACTGTAACCTTACCAGTTAAGTAAACATACTGCATATTTATATGCTCAGTTGTGTCCTACTTTCCATGACCCCAACTGACCATATCATCCATGGAGTTTTCTTGTCAAAGGTACTGGAGTGGTTTACCATTTTGTCCTCCAGTGGATTAAGGCAAACAGAGGTTAAGTGACTTGCCCAGGATCACACAGTAGTTAAATATCTGAGGCTGGATTTAACTCGGGTCTTCCTGTCTCTAGTCCCAGCACTCTATCCACTGACCCATCTAGTTGTTCTGCATAAACATACACATATATACTCTGGAGAAAATGGATAAAACCTACATGGTATGAGATTGGGAGAAACATTTTCTCCCCAGAAAAAGTAGCCTTAGAGGTCAAATAAAAGAAACTAAAGGGTTGTGTAAATAGACATTCATTCTGTATTTTATACAACAGGGTAAATCTATCATCACTCTGTTAAAAGAGGCCTTCATAATATTCTAATGGGTTAAACTAGAGAACTCTGGCCCCACTAAGAAGGTCTCTGGGATTAACTACAGAGAAAGGTACCCACCAGAATATACCAGATTTCTGGCAACTCTTTAGATGATAAGGTTAACAAATTACATACCCAAGGTTAATACATCCTCTTCCTCCTTCCCCTCTCCCAGAACCACCCTGACCCATCCTGTCCCAACTACTTAATCTCCTAAACAACTAAAGTAAATGTAATGTTGCCCTAAAGCTGTTTAAAAAAAAAAAAACAGCACATTTATTTGTGTATCTCCCTTTATCCATTTACTGGCTATATACCTGTAAAATGCCCATCAGCTAATGTTGAACTTATCTTGTAGCCTGCTTCTAAATTTATTGGTAGTCAAGGTTGGAAGGAATTCTTTCCTGGAGGATCCTAGAACCTCTAGGTTGATGAATTGTCTAGCAGTACACACACATATGTGTGTTCTGGGTCATTTTCATCATCCTGATGCTTGACATTAAGACAATTCCTTTAGTCTTTTAGAATGACAATTTTTTTAACCCCCAAATCTTGTGATTACAACTGATGTACAGGGGAAAAACCAACACTCAATTTGGAGATAAAATCTAGAGTCTGTCTGTCTGATCTTTGCTCTTCTATCTGTGTGAATTTGGGCAAGACACTTTATTACTCTGGATTTATCTCATCTCTTAAAGAGAAAGGACTAGGTACCCTATGAAATTCCTTTCAACCTTACAATTATGAAGCTACAAAATAAGAGTAAAACAGTAGATAATGAATACTTAAATGTTGCAAAAGGAAATAAAAGACCATTCTGTCATACATAAGAAAATAATATAACTAATGATGAGAAATTGTCTTGATGAAGAAGCAGAGACTAGCAGAAAGAGCACTAATTGGATTTGTAATTGACACCCTGGTTTGAATCTTTGCTCTCCTAATTATAACCTGTGTACCCTTAGACAAGTGACTTAATTTCTCTCAATATCACTTTCTACATCTCTTGGAAAAAATGAATATTGTAAAAATTTCATTGCCTAAAATTTTAATAGTTACTCAAAAGTTGGTTTCTAAACTGGGATGTATAATTTTGTAGTGTCAAATGTTTAAGCAGTTTTTAAACGTGGGATTATCTTTTTAAGATAAACTGAAATAGCATTTGCCTATGAAATGGTTTCTTCATGTGAGAAATATACTTAGTCTGGGAATAAATAATATTCTTTGGAAAGCCAGGAAGGTGTTTATTACATTTATTTTACATTTAATCTTTCTGAATAAATGGATAACTCCCTTAATGGAATACACTGACTCAGACAAATGTGAGCCCTTTTATACTGTTTCCATTAGAATTTCCTGCCTTGTTCTCCATTGGTTAGGTACAACCTCCTGAACTGCTCAGTCATACTTTCCTCAAACAGCTCAGCAAGCATGCATACAAGCCTCTAACCCCCAGACCTGCCTGGCCCTGGTAGATCAAAGCTCTGATAAGAACCAGTCACCTCTGACCCACATTCTACCATCAAAGATAGGAGCAGGTTTAATTATGTGGAAACAAAATTCCTCCCATCATTTCCCACAATATTAAAAAAAAATAGTGGGGTAAAGCAGGTAGTATGCCAATTTATCCCTGTAAATCTGTCTAAAAAAAATCTAAGCCAAGAATCTAGTTTGAGGATAATGCTAAGTTATGGGAAGTCCTAGTAAAGAGTTTCTCTTATTAGGCTGCACCCAAAACTTTCTTCTTTTATTGCTTGGAAACAGACACTTACAGAGGGGGAAAAAATTCGATCCCTAAAGGTACTTTTGACATGTTTTTGAAATGTTAATGATAGGTATGCACAGCTGTTTGCTTTGGAATTAACAGCTACTCAATTACTTATAAGACTGATAAAAGCCTTGGGCAAAGATATGTAAAAACACTTTTTCTACAGGCACCTTGCTTGGAATTCACAACTATTCATTCCTTCTGAGGTACACAATACCAACTTGTGAAACCATATTGCCTCCTAGGTTGGTCTTCTGAAGTCCCTTAGTCTTCCTTCCACTTCCTTGCACCCTAGATCTCCCCAATACCCAAGGTCTACCTCCTGGAGTTCTGGGAAGGAAACCAGTCTTTCTTTGGAAGATATCTTATCTCCAGCCACTTTCTATAATGCTAATTATTCCTCTCAACATTTCTTAGTGATTCTCACAAACAGCATCCCATCTCAGTTCCTTCCTTTGGACTAGTAAAATCATTTTAATGTACTACCTCCTAACCTCTGTCTCTTAGAATCTCATTTTCTTTAAAATCTCCACTCAAAAGTCATCTTCTACATGACATTTTCCCTAAACTTTCTAGGTGCTAGTACCCTTTCCTATTAGTTTATATGCATTTGATTGCATTTAAATATAAAAGGATATATAAATATATGTATGCATCTGTATCTATCTATATATCTATCTATACGTACTTGCATTTACAAATATATATGTATGCACATATTTTTTTTCCTTTTCTCAAATCTTAGTTCCTTAAGGAAAAGAACTGTTTCAATTTTGTCCTTATATCTTTAGTGCCTACCGTGTTTCCCCGATAATAAAACCTATCCCGAAAATAAGCCCTCCCCTTACTGTGTAAGATTCCTCTAAAATAAGCCCTCCCCCGAAAATAAGCCCTATTGAGATTGCTACTGTAGTGAAGGTGATCCCCTGTGCTACACGCTACATTACGATACCCTCTGTATGCACCGCCCCCACCCAGGTGAAATGCACGCCACGCTTGAGCTGCATCCAATCAGAGCTGCAGCAGTGAGCGCATCATCCTGTTCTTCCCCAGTGATTTGCTTGCTGGCGCCATTGAGAGCAGTGCCGAGTAGGAGAGCTGAGGCAGGACAACATAAGCCCTCCCCTAAAAATAAGCCCTCTGGTGTTTTTCTTTCCAAAAAAAATAATAAGACAGTGTCTTATTATCGGGGAAACATGGTAGCACAGTTCCTGATTCAGTGAGCAATTAATAAATGCTGATTGATTGATCACTCATACACTTTACTTCATACTACCACTTTCAGAACCTTCTTTTGCCATTATTCTGTTTCTTCTCCATCTTTTCCAGATCCTTGTTCCAAACTGCTTTCCTCCTCTTAATATGCATAGTGATTTAAAGTTCCCTCAAACTGTTTGTTCTTTCCTGAAAAGCTCTGAGGTTTCCTTTATGAAGATAAGCTCCTGTGGCTGTACACAGCTGGGCCTGGAGTCAGCAAGACCAGAATTGAAATATGGACTCAGATACTTACTAGATATACTACCCTGGACAAGTCACTTAACCTCTATGTGCCTCAGATTCCACAACTGTAAAGTGGAGATAATTAGAGTGTTGAGGGTCATCATAAAATAATAACCTATGGGGTTGGGGTGCTTGAGACCCCAAAATACCAACACACCAGGTCCTGCGGAATGAATTCAACTCAAGTCTTCTCTCAGCCAAAGAAAAGCAAAGTTTAATAAAAGTGTGCCATATTGGGTAGACTCTTAAGGAGCCTTGGTATCTGTGATGCTTGCATTGGGCATGTGGGCCAGAATCATCTGACACAGAGCAAGACTGTGCTAGAAAATTCTATGGCGCTCTCACACCACTTGGAGGCAAGAGGGAGTCTTGTATACAGGAAAGTTGTGGGCGGAATATAGGGGTGGTCTAGAAGAGGAGTTTGGGGAGGGTCTTCAGAAAGAGTCAGATGAGGTCAGACTCCAGTAATTGAGTGATTAAGGGTGGGAAGTTGCTGGAGGCTACCTGGAGAGGACAGACAATGGTGGGTTAGGCCAGTTCAAGGGTGTAATGGATTTGGATATTGGGAGAATCAAGGGTGGGAAATTGCTGGACAAAGGGGCTAGGCTAGTAACAGAGATTTGGGCCCAGCCACAAAGAAAGACTTATGGCCTCAGGCAAATGCCTCATCAAATGGGAAGATTCGATCAGAGTTCAAGGAGGTTCCCAGAGCCTATACCTCATCAATAGCACCTACCTCTCTGGGGTGTTGTATTGATGGGGTATAGGCTCTGAGAACCCCCTTGAACTCTCCTTGAATCTTCCCACTTGATTGGCCTTTTGCTTGAGGTCATAAACCTTCCATTATCCCTATGTTGAAATCTCTGTTACCTTTACCTTAGTTTATCCCTCCATTGTCTGTTATTTCCAAGGTAGCCTTCAGCTACTTCCCACCCTTAATCCCATTCTCTTGTTTCCTGGTGCCTGATCTCTAGTTACCCCAGCTATTGGCTATTCCCATCAAGACCCTCCCCAAATTCCTCCTCCAGATACCCCAGACTATTTGTCCATCCCTAGATACCTCCCACAGTCTTTCTGTATTTAAGATTCATCTTGTCTCCATGATGGTGCTCAAATTCAAAGTAGCTCAGATTCATTCTGGACCAAATGCTCAGAATCCTTAAGGGTCTACCCAATATAAACTTTAATAAACTGTTTTTCTTTGACTGAAAGAAGGCTCGAGGCAAATTTATTCAGGCAGGACCTGTGTCACTATTTTGGGGTCCCAACACCCATAAACTTCAACAGTATCAAATGCATAACTATTTATAAAGCGTTTAACACACAATGACGCACACAGTTGGTACTTAATAAGTGCTCATTTCCTGCTTATTTCCTTCCTTCCTTCCTTCAGTTGAGGCTTAGGGTTTAGGGCTGAGTAAGACCCCAAACTACCAACATGGGATCCTGCTGAATGAATTTGACTCAAGTCTTCTCTCAGCCAAAGTAAAGAAACATTTATTAATGATTCGCCATAATGAGTAGACCCTTAAGGAGCCTAAATATTTGTGATGCTTGTATTGGACAAGTGGACCAAAATAATCTGCCACAGATTGAGTCTGCTCTAGATTACTCTGGGCCCTGTCATGGAGGCAAGATGGATCTTAAATACAGGAAGAGTAGGGGAGGATTTAGGGGTAGTCTAGAGAAGGGGTTTGGGGAGGGTCTTGAGGAGGAGTCTATAAAGGATCTTGAGGGGACTGAGGTCAGACTCCAGTAATGAGATTAAGGGTAGGAAATAGCTGAAAGGTACCTGGAGATGACCAACACTGGAGGGCTAGGCTAGGTTAATGGTAACAAATTTGGGTATAGATATTTTGATAGGATCAAGGGTGGGAAGTGGCTGGACAATGGAGGGCTAGGCTAGGTTAAGAGTAACAGAGATTTGGGCCTAGGGATAATGAAAGGTTTATGGCCTCAGGCAAATTTCTCCTCAAGTGGCAAGATTCAATCAGAGTTCAAGGGGTTTTCCAGAGCCTGGACCCCATCATTTCCTTCATTCCTTCCTTCCTTTTCTTCTTTCTTTCCATCTTCCCTGACACATTACTTCTAATTGTACTCCTCATCCTCACTACAACCTTGATTATCCCCTTCCTTCTTTATTCTCCTAGTCCATCATCACTGCTCCACTCTCCTCCTCCTTTCATAGTTTTGCCAATATAATTAACAATTTAAAACATATACTCTTCTCTATCCTTGAATACTTTTGAGTTCAGGTCTTATCCTTCCAGTCCTTAATCCTGAGTCATCCTCAATATTTACCTTCCTGGCTCCTACTTTGGGCCCAGTGAGTACTGTTGGGAGAAAATTAGGCAAACATGCAGAGGAGTTCAACTACTAATCTGATATCTAATTTTAACCTGGCTCTCACTGTCACATAGTAATCTTCTGTAATTGACGCAATCACACTCCTTCCCCAACAGGTGTTCCAAATTACCATTCTTTTCAAGGTTCCCTTACAACCCCAAACCCCTCTATCAGAGTAAAAATCCTTCAACTTCACTGAGCTTATCATGGGCTCCCAGGGTAAATTTGTCAGTCTGCCTATAGGAGTTAGGTACCCTAAGGGAGAGACAGCATGAAGAATGTTCCAAGTAAGTCGAACCAACACCACTATCTTGACCACTAACTTCTTTCAGACCCTAATGGAGATAGCTCTGAGCCCAAGAGTCTTGGGAATAGCACTGCTTTCAGCACCATGATCACAGTCATGATCCTGGGAAGCAACCCCTGTGGAGATGCAGCCTGGTAAAGGTTCTTCCAAGTGCTAGCTAGCAACATACGTACTGAAGACCCAGAAAAGAAAGTTCTTGCCACCAAAGTTCTTGGCATTGTCAAACAGTTCAACATCAGAAATACATGTTTGTAGCACTTGAAATGACATTAAAGAGGTATTACTATCTGCCTTGTTGCTGTACCCTAAGGAATATGAGACCTCTCTAACTTCTCTCTGAAATCTTCCATATGTATTGTTTTCCATTTAAAATGCAAGTTCTTAATCATGAGCAAGGAGTCTCATGTTTTTTGGGGATATTTTACTGTTTGTAGCCCCAGCCCTTATTAATAAATGCTTTTATCATCCATTCCCCTATCTTTCCTATGCTGTGCCTTAAATCTCTTCTGCATCTTCACCTCTCTTTTCCTGAATCTCAGAAGAAAAGTTGAGATGCCCTACATTTTAGCTAACACCTCTATTATGCCCTTGATGTCCATTTCCTTAAGGAACTTGGTCAGTTATTTTCCCTTTATTTCTTCTTTAGTCCCTTCCCATCAGTCTTCACTATAAAAAAAGTTCAAGTCTTCCTATTCTTAGAAAACTCCCATTATCTATATTGCTGCATTCTATTCCCTGACATATTTATACTTCACAAACTGACTTCTAATTGCTAAAATTGTTCTCTCCAAGACTGTCAATGATCAGTTAAATTGTACATCCAAAGACTTCCTCGAAACAATTAGAAATATCACATATTGGCATATGTATAACGTCTCTGTATATTTGTGTTTTATATATATATATGTGTGTGTGTATATATGCACACACACATATGTATACATGCATATATATACATTTATGTATATAAAATGTGTACATATTTTTTCATATACATATATGTATCTAGATTGTATGCATACACACACATATTAATTTTCACCTAAAGCTTGGGAATATAGGTTGTTGTTTTTTTTAAGTTGAATATATTCTTTCTGTACTTCATGTTTCAAGTAACAAGTCCTTCACTTTCTCCTCTGTAAAATGGGTAGTGTCACATCTCAGTTAATTTCATTCATGTATATTTTCTTGCTTAAAATAGACACAGGAAAAGAATGTATGTAGATTGATCAATGATTGTCACATGATAAAGAACAACAATGATCAATTCATTTGACTAGTGGTTGGTGAGAGGGGTTTGATGGTTTTTCCAGTGTTTCCCTCATTTTAGCCTCCTCAGAACTCTTTCCTAAGTTTAAAGGTGTGATACTATCCCCATGCAATTTTACTGCATTTAGGAAAACTGAACTGTGGTTCCATCTGGTTTGTTATTTCTGCAGCAGATAGGGTATTTAATCTGCAAGTAGTAGAAACATCATGTCTGTGGTCAAGCTAATGGGGCTATCACTCAAAACGTGGGACTGGCTTGCTTATCTCCTTGTATTACATAAAATTGTATTTAGAAGATGAACATCATCCCGGCTAAGCTGGGCTCCAGTTCTTCTCCAGCCTGGGGGTTTTACTAACTGCTGAGTAGGATACAAAACTTCAGATAATAACTGATTTATTATACTTTTTATTAATATTCTCAAGCTGTAATAATAATAACAATAATACTTTGAATTTGCAGAGCAATTTCCTTCCATTATGCTTACAGCATTTCAAAAGCATTATCTCATTAACTCTCATAATACTTCTATCAAGTAGGTAAAAGGCAAAATTGTTTTATTTCTGGATCCTGACCCTGTATTCAGTTCTATAGGCATTGGACTAGAGCCTTTCTCAGAAGAACTATAGAAGTTGTATATTGTTGTGAATGCTGTCTTTCCCCATTAGAATGGCAGGTTCCTTGCCAAAAGGGATTGTTTAGACTACTACAATTCTATTCCTTAGCATAGGGCCTGAGACATTGAAGGTGTTTAATAAATATTTAATGATTGGTTGATTGAATGGATAAATATATTGTATCCAGTCACTGAAAAGAACTAATTTTTTTTAAGTTGCATAAAATCTTACAAGTCCTAAGAATGAAATGACTGATAATTTTCTTTTAAAACAATTCATAATCTGGCTCCAACCCAACTTTCTATATTCATTTCACATTACTCCACATTTTAGCCAAACTAGCCTATTTGTGATTCCCTGAACTTGACATTCCATCTTAAAACTTTTTCCCTTTGCACCTGCTATACAAGAGATTTCTCCTTTCTCACCTCGAGTCTACTCAAATGTCACCACTTAAGGGAAAAAAAAATCTTGACTCCACTAGTTATTAGTTCATTCTTCCTCCTCAGTTTATCTCCCATTTATTTATCTGGGAGCAATTTGCATTCTTCCTCTGCAGAATATAAGCTCCCTGAGGGTAAAGACTCCTTTGACTTTAACTGAAATGGATTAGCAATAAATAACTTCTTGAAATATAGACTTCGGGAGTTCAAAGGATTAAAACACAGCTAAGTCTTCTCACCTCATGCCAATGGAGGGTGAATTTTCTAGGTTACTCATGTGGTTTAGATTTGTAAAGGATTTTTAGAGTTCATTTATCATAACTTCCTCATTTTATATATGCAGAGGAGTTGAAGTAACTTGACCAATGTTACACTGGTAGTAAATAATCAAACAAGGATTTAAACCTAGGTATTTTGTTTCTAAATTCATTGCTCTTCCCTATTATACCATGTTGTTTCCCACTACATCACTGATTGACAACAAAACTGAGAAAAATCAAGAAAAATCTTGGCCTCAAAAATAAAGGAATTGGATCTGATCTCTATATGTCAATATGATTTAAGTCTTAACATTAACATTTTTGCCTCCACAAATGTCAAAGTGCTTCAAGAACTCAACATTTAGTAAACTGATGTACTGTTCCCATTGTGATATAGGGAGCTTGTCAACTCTTGAAAAGAATGGGGATGGCGGACTTTTGACAAAACACTATACATAAACACTCCACAAACACAAATACATTTCAAATATGCCATATGATTTTGATTACTTTACAAAAGAGGCCATTTATTTGCTGAAATGTCTTCCATTAGAAAAAAATAAATATTTGGTCGTGATATTCATATGAGTGAAAAACTATGCCTGTTAGGATTCACAGAAGTCAGAAACTTTTGAGTAGGAGTTTAGAAAAAAATACAAACTTCTTCATGAAAACTTTTATGCAAAATTTAAGAAATTAGATAAAGCATTTTTCTTTCTGCAAGGATCTGAACTCCTTATTACCAGGAAAGAAAAAAAAAAGCAAATACAAAAACAAATAAAAAAAAACCCTCACTCCCTCCCCCCCTTGTCCTTGCTAATGAGGATTTTGCAAAACCAACATTAGGTAGCAAAGATATATTTATTCCCTAGAGAACCCATTAGTTTAATGGGGATTACACACTGACACTGGGGCTGGGTAGCAACTGTGGATGGGTAAACTAACAAGACAGAAAGAGTCAGGAACTCAGCTAAATAAAAGATCTCTCATTTTTTTTTTAAGCAATTGGGGTTAAGTAACTTGCTCAATGTTACATGGCCAGTTATTTCTGGGTGTGGTGCTAAGTTTTTGAGCCTGGATTCGATCCCAGGTCATCCCGACTCTGGGCCTGGTGCTCTTACTCACTGCACCACCTGGCCACCCCTAAGCAATTGGGGTTAAGAAACTTGCTCAAGGTTACATGGCTAGGTGTTTCTGGGAAGATTTCTCATTTGAGAGACAAACTAAGTGTCCTCTAGAACATGAAAACCCTTTTTTTGTGTCTGCAAAAGCATATAATTCATAGACTTAATGACTGGTAAATCATCAGACTTAGTCAAAATATGCTGTCTTTATGAAATACCATTAAACTCAGTTGACCTCTTTCAGGTGTCATGGCTGCAGAGTGTTTCAACAGAGTATAGTTCTCTCATTCACCAAGTACCTACTTAATGATCATTTAAATGTGCCACTAGAATTTACTGAGCTAAGAAATCTCAGTATACATCTAAAATAATTTCATTTTAGTGAGGTGTGATCACTTTTGTCTTTGAGTACAAAACTCTGCCTGGATTCCACAGACTATATTCCTCATGCTAATTATTGTTGTTGATTTTCACTAAAATTTATCCTAGAATTCTTCAATTTTAATGTTCCTTCTTATTCTTTAATTTTGTTTATGAATTACCATTTCTAAATAGCTATCATATTAATGCGAAAGCATTTCATTTAAATTCACCAAGCACCTATTTAGTACAAGGGTCTATTACTTGCTCAATATTGTGTTAATTAAAGAGGATACGGAGGAAAAACTGTTTGCTCTCAAAGAGCTTATAATCTACAAAACAAGTGTGTAATGGGGTACAGAGCTATAATAATGTATTACTTGAATACTTAAATTGAACGGTGGCTTACTAGTTCTTCTACAAGTATATTTAAGGTGAAAATGTCTAGTGTATCTTAAACTGATTTATAAAAAGCAGTGAGATGGTGTGTGTGTGGTGGGGGTGGTATGACAGAGCCATCCAGTTCTGAGTAGGGAAGACAGCAGCTGGAGTTGGAAGGAGTAGCACAGCTACAATGTGTCTGTTTCTTGAACTTTTTTCAAGACATTATTAAACTGAAAGAGGAGCCTGTTCATCAGTGTCTTTGCCAGGCCACAATGTTGACAATGCTGCTTCAGAACTTTAACACAGTAAGTAGTAAAATTTCAGAAATGGTAACAAATGGATAAGAAAACAATCATTAAATTCTTTTGTGCCAAGTATTTTGCTAAGTGTTTTAGGGATACAAATAAACCAAGCAATATTCCCTGGCCTCAAGGAACTTACATTCTAATTTGCCAGAAGACCAAACGCAAAGAACAACAAAAATTGGAAAGTAAGAGTAAGACAAGTAAGTTGGGCAAGGATAACTAATTGGCAAAATATAGTGAAATATAGAGCACAGGGTTCCAGGGGCAGAGTCTCAGTGGCAGTAGGTAGAAGAGGGCCATAGTACAAATGGTGTGGTTTAGAAATTACTAGAAAGTTGCATGGTGAACTAGTCTCAGGTGAGATGAGGTCAAAACTTACCTAGCAGAGTGATATTTTTCATATTTAAACATGTATGTTTGGAATCTAGAGTAATGAGAGAAGCATATCTCAGTTTTGCCAAAATTAAGTAAATACATAAAAGTACTTCATAAAGTATAAATTACCATAAAAAATGTAAGGACTTTTAATGAGAAGCAGTATGGTATAGTAGACAGTACACTGGACTTGCAATAAGCAGACAGGTGTGAATGATGATGGCTCTACCATTTATTTATAAATCATGTCATGTTCCATGAGTTATAAATTCTTGGGGTTGATTTCCTCATTCGTAATATGGCAGTATAGCTTAGCTGACCATTAGAAGATCTCAGCTGTTCTAGAAAACAGCAAGCTGTAGTTTAGAAGCAGAGAAATGTTTCAGCTAAGGCACAGCCTTAGGATTATAAATTTTCTAGGCTGCACATTTTTCTTTCCGATTGTGGGAGAGTAGGTATCTTTGCATGTGGGAAGATTGTCCTTGTCAAAATTCTTCATTTTGAATTAAAGAATAGTCTGGGTTGGTCTAATAGAAGATCAACATTGGGAGACTTCTAAGAGCAAGACAGTGGAATAAGCAACAAGGGAACAGTGTGGAAAACTACCATTTGTATTGTGTCCAGCTTTTCAACAGCATCTGAGCCTACCTGTGCTCTGCTGCAACCCCCAAAAAGGAGGCTACCTTCAGCAGCCAGATCACCCCCAACCTCATACCTCACCCTGCAAGCTTCAGTGTAACCCTGGGGAAATGCAGTAAAACCTCATCTGACATTGACACACACCAGCCATCACGAGCAGCTCCATCTCAGCACCAGGTAAGCTACAGGTCTACAGCCTTTAGCTGCCAGAACCTAAGGTCCAACACACAAAACCAATAACCAGGCCCCTATCCCCCAAGACAAGAAGTGTGCACCAGTGCCCCCTGTGCCCCAGAAGTTAAAATCAACTTTAAAAGCAAGGAAAAAGGCAACCACCTGTAATGGGAATGCAAATTTGGAAGATCTTCCCTGCCCTAAGCTAAAGTGCACCTGAAGCCTGGGGTGGGAGGCTTGTTTTTCAGTAGATACTTCTTGATTGGCCAGTGAGTCAATAAGGTTGTTACATTCTCTGAGCCAGGGGAAGGCTATATAAGCCCTGATGTGTAGCTTTGTTTTGGGGGCTCACTTTGAGAAGTGTTCTGTGATTTGATCTGTATTCTGGGAAGCAGTTTTCCAGAGCCCCCCCAGCTTTGAAAAACCCAGATGTGGAAACCCAGATGTTGACTGGGTATGGATGTAATGGTTGGACAGTTTGGAAATCTGTCTACTTGATCTGTTTCTGTCTTGATAATTCTGCCTGTATACTTTGAAGTTCGGGGTGCTGACCTTTTTCCCCTGAACAAAGTAAACGATATATGGTCTGACTGATTAAAGTAAGCTTGTTAACCCATTTTGAGTTGCTTTCCTTTAACAAAGCAGATCCAAGAACCTGTGTGAGCAGCCACCCTGAGGACGCTTGGGGTGCTTGCTGCTACAACACCATAAGAAAAAAGCAACATAGAAAAACAAAAACCATAAATTCTTACCATGGGGACAGGAAGATCAAAACACAATTTCATAAGAGAACAGCAGTGTTACTATACCCACATATGAAACCTCAAGGGGGAAAATGAACTGGTTTAAAGCCCAAAAAACCTTCTTGGAAGAGCTCAAGAAGGATTTTAAAAGTCAAATAAATTGGCAGAAGAAAACCTAAACATTCCTTTAAAAATACAATTGAAAAAATGGAAAAAAAGTACACTGAAGTAAACAATTCCTTAAAATGTAGTATTGTCCAAATGGAAAAGGAGTTACAAAAGCTAAGAGAAGAAAACATTTCCTTAAAAATTAGAATTGGAAGCGGAAGCTAATGACTCTATGAGAAATCAAGAATCAATCAAACAAAATCAAAAGAAAGAAAAAAGAGAACAAAACATAAAATATCCCATTGGAAAAACAACTGACCTGGAAAATAGATACAGCAGAGATAATTGAAGAATTATTGGTCTAACTGACCAAGACAAAAATAAAAAAGAACCTGGACTGCATCTTTCAAGAAATCATCAAGGAAAACTGCCCTGAAGTCCTAGAACGAGAGGTTAAAACAGTCACAGAAAGAATCTACAGATTACCTCCTGAAAGAGATCTCAAATAGAAAACACCAAGGAATATTATAGCCAAATTCCAGAATTATCAGGTCAAAGAAAAAATACTACAAGCAGTCAGAAAGAAACAATTCAAACATCATGGAACCCCAGTCAGGCTTACTCAGAACCTTGTATCTTCTGCATTAAAAGATTATAGAGGGCTTAGAATATGATATTCCATAAGGCAAACGAGCTTGGATTACAACCAAGGATCAACTACCCAGATAAACTCAGCATAATCTTTCAGGCAAGGAGATAGACATTCAATGAAATAGGGGACTTCTAGACTTTCATGATGAAAAGACCAGAGCTCAATAGAAAATCTAATCTTCAAATACAAGACTCAAGAGAGGCACTAAAAGGTAAACAAGAAAGAAAAAAACAAAGCACATTATTCAATAACGGCAAACTACTTACATCCCTACTTGGCAAAATGATACTTGTACTTCTTGATAAATGCATCTTTATTATGACATATAGAAGGGAAATACATAGACAGAGGGTGTATAAATTAACTGATGTGATGATAGAAAACCTAATTAAGGGGTGAAAATGGATTGTTATGGGACAAGAGGAAAAGAGGAAGGAGAAAAGGGTAAATTATATCACATGAAGAGGCACAAAAACATATTACAGTAGAGGGAGAGAAGGGAGGGAGATAAGCATTGTTTGAACTTGTTTCAATACTGTTTGAACATTGTTTCAACTCTCATTAAATTTGGCTCAAGTAGGGAATAACATACTCAGATACAGAAATCTAAAGTGCCCTACAGGCAGTAGGAGGGGAAAGGGGAAAGAAAATGGAGGAGGTGGTCAGAATGGAGGAAAGAAGTGGTATGGGAAAAGGGAAAGAAAAGGGAGAGGGCTGATAGAAGGGAGGGAAGATTGAGGGAGTCAGTGGTCAAAAACAAAACTCTTTTGAGGAGGGAAAGGGGGAAAGGAGAAATAAAATGGGAGGGGAAATAGGATGGAAAGACACAGATAGTAATCATAACTGTGAATGTGAATGGGATGAATTCTCCCATAAAACAGAAACAGATAGGAGAGTGGATTAAAAACCATAATCCTACAATATGTTGTTTACAAGAAAGACATTTAAATCAGAAGGATACACACAGAGTAAAGGTAAAAGGCTGGAGTAGAGTATATTATGCTTCAGCTGAAGCGAAAAAAAAAAAAAAAAAGCTGGGGTAGTGTAATAGTAAGCACCCTAGCACACCCAGTATGGCCTGCTAGCACAGGTTCTTTTGATTTGCCTTATAAAGGAAAGGCAGCTTTAAAGAGGTTAACAATTCTACTTTATTTTTTAAATTTTTTTTAAATTTTTTACTTTTTTGCAGAGGGGAAGGCAGGGCTGTCGGGGTTAAGTAACTTGCCCAAGATCACACAGCTAGTAAGTGATAAGTGTCTGAGGTCGGATTTGAACTCAGATCCTTCTGAGTCCAGGGCCAGTGCTCTATTCTCTGCACCACCTAGCTGCCCTGACAATTCTACTTTAATTACAGAGAAAGAAGTGAGTACAGAAAATACACACAGAAAAATTAGCACAAAGACCAATACACAAGGCACAACTCTCTGACTAAAGCAATATTGCTATATGCTTTACATAAATCACTGGAACAAGGGAGCACAGACAGCCGAGCATTCAGGGTCTCAACATACAACTACCCATAGTCTAAACCAGGACATCAAATGATCTTTCTCATGAGCAAATCCCCAAAGCAAAATTCCAACCTCCCAGAATATATAACAAAGACTAGGCCCCTGATTAGCTCAGAGCCAGTAGGCAGAAAATCTACTTGACTCAGCACAGCTGTGAATTATGATGTTTACAATTTAGCCTGAGCCTGGGAAACTGAACTCCAACAACAAGAAGAAAAAAAACCACAACAACAAAAGTCTCACCTTGCTTATATCACAGGTAGCAATCCTAATCTTAGACAAAGCTAATGCAAAAAATAATCTAATTAAAGGAGATAAGGAAAGAAACCATATCCTGCTAAAAGGCACCATAGACAATGAAGTAATATCATTACTAAACATATATGCACCAAGTGGTATATAGCATCCAAATTCTTGGAGAAGTTAAGGTTGTTATAGGAAGAAATAGACAGAAAAACTATACTAGTGGGGAACCTCAACCTCCCCCTATCTGAATTGGATGAATCTAACCACAAAACAAAGAAGAATGAAGTTAAGGAGGTGAATAGAATTTTAGAAAAGTTAGATATGGTAGACCTCTGGAGAAAACTGAATGGGGATAGAAAGAAATATGGTTTTTTTCCAGTGGTACATTGCACTTACACAATAACTGACCATGTACTAGGACAGAAAAACTTCACAATACAATGCAGAAAGTATGAAATATTAAATATATCCTTTTCAGAACATGATACAATAAAAAAATATATATATATGTGTGTGTGTATATATACATATACACACACACCAACACACACACATAATAAAAAAGCATGAAAAGACAGACTAAAAATTAACTGGAAACTAAATAATCTAATCCTAAAGAATGAATGGGTCAAACAACAAATCGTAGAAACAAATCAAAAACTTTATCCAAGAGAATGACAATAAAGAGACAATTTACCAAAACTTATGGGATGCAGTAAAAGCATTTCTTAGGGGAATTTTTATATTTCTGAACATGTACATGAATAAAGTAGAGAAAGAGGAGATCAGGGGAGGCTAAGTGGTGCAGTGAATAGAGCACCGGCCCTGGAGTCAGGAGGACCTGAGTTCAAATCTGGCCTCAGACACTTGACACAAAAACTACTTGTGTGACCTTGGGCAAGTCACTTAACTCCACTTTTCCTCTAAAAAGCAAGAGAGAGAGAGAGAGAGAGAGAGAGAGAGAGAGAGAGAGAGAGGAGATCAATGAATTGGGAATGCAATTAAAAAAACTAAAAAAAGCACAAACTGAAAATCCCCAATGAAATGCCAAATTAGAAGTACTGAAAACCAAATAACAGATTAATAAAATTGAAATTAAGAAAACTATTGAACTAATAAATAAAACTAAGACCTGGTTTTGTGAAAAAAAAAACCAACAATAAAAATAGATAAACCTCTGGCTAATTTGATTAAAAAAAAGAAAGAAGAAAACCAAATTACCAGTCTCAAAGATGAAAAAGTTGAATTCACCACCAAAAATAGGAAATTAAAACAATAATTAGGAACTATTTTGCCCAACTGCATGTCAATAAACCTGAAAATCTTAGTCAAATAGATGAATATTTACAAAAATACAAATTGTCTAGATTAACAGTAGAGGAAGCAAAATACTTAAATAACCTCACCTCAGAAAAAGAAATTGAACAAGCCATCAATGAACTCCCTATGAAAAAAATCTCCAGGGCCAGATGGATTTACAAGCAAATTCTATGAAACATTTAAAGAACAATTAATCCCAATAATATATAGACTATTTGGGGAAATAGGTAGGCAAAGAAAGAGTTGTATTAAATTCATTTTATGACACAAATATGATACTGATACCTAAACCATGAAGAGTTAAAACAGAGAAAGAAAATTATAGATAAATTTCCCTAATGAATACAGATATAAAAATTTTAAATAAAACATTAGCAAAAAGATTACAGCAACTTATGATGAGAATAATATATTATGACCAAGTAGGATTCATACCAGGAATGCAGGGCTGGTTCAACATTAGGAAAACTATCAGCATCTTTGATCATATCAAAAACAACAGAAACCATAGAATTATTGCAATAGATGGAGAAAAAGTTTTTGACAAAACACAACACCCAATTCCTATTAAAAACCCGAGAGAGAATAGGAAGAAATGGACCTTTTCTTATAATGGTAAGTAGCATCTATCTAAAACCATTAGCAAGCATTATTTAATGGGGATAAGCTAGAACTATTTCCAATAAGATCAGAGGTGAAAAAAGGATTTCTATTATCACCACTGTTATTCAATATGGTACTAGAAACGTTAGCCTTAGCAATAAGAAGAAAAAAAAAGAAACTGAAGGAATTAGAATAGGCAAAGAAGAAATTAAGTTATCACTCTTTGCAGATGATATTGTGATATACTTAGAGAATCCTAGAGAAACAAGTAAAAAACTACTTGAAATAATAAACAACCTTAACAAAGTTGCAAGATATAAAAAACCATATAAATCATCAGTATTTCTATATATTACTAACAAAGCCCAACATCAAGGGATAGAAAGAGAAATTCCATTTAAATTTCTGTAGATAGTATAAAATATTTGGGATTCTACCTACCCAAACAAACTGAGGAACTATATGAACACAATTACGAAACATTTATCACACAAATAAAGTCAGATCTAAATAACTGGTAAAAAAAAATAACATCACTTGCTTGTGGGTAGGTTGAGCTAATATAATAAAAATGACAATTCTACCTAAATTAATTTACTTATTCAGAGCCATACAAATCAAACTACCAAACTTATTTTATAGTTAGAAAAAAAATTTGTCTGGAAGAACAAAAGGTCCAGAATATCAAGGGAATTAATGAAAAGAAATGCAAGGGAAAGTTGCTTAGCTATACCACATCTTAAATTTTATTATAAATTAGCAATCATCAAAATTACATGGTACTGGCTAAGAAACAGAGTGGTGAATCAGTGGAATAGGTTAGGTACACAAGACTCAGTAGTTAATGACTATAGTAATATACAGTTTGCTAAACCCAAAGACCCTAGCTTCTGGAATAACAACTCAGTATTTTGACAAAAATTGTTGGGAAAATTGGAAAATGGTATGGCAGAAACTGGCATATACCAACATCTTACACCGTGTATCAAAATAAAGTCCAAATGGGTACACAATTTAGATGTAAAGGCTAATACTACAAGAAAATTAGGAGAGCAAGGAATAGTTTACCTGTCAGATTTATGGAGAACAGAAGAACATATGATCAAACAAGAGATAGAGAAAAATATGAAATGCAAAACAGATAATTTTGGGGTGGCTAGGTGGCTCAGTGAATAGAGCACCAGCACTGAAGTCAAGAGGACCTGAGTTCAAATCTTGCCTCAGACACTTAACACTTACTAGCCTGGTGACTTTGGGCAAGTCACTTAACCGCAATTGCCCTGCCTTCCCCCCTCCAAAAAAAGCAAAAAAAAAAAAAACCCCAAAACAGATAATTTTTATTACAGTAAACAGTTTTGCACAAAGTCAATGCAACCAAGATTAAGAGGGAAGCAGAAAATTGGGAAAGAATTTTTCCAACCATTGTCTCTGATAAAGGCCTCATTTCTAAAATACATGGAGAACTGAGTCAAACTCATAAGAATAGAAGTCATTCCCAATTGATAAATGGTTAAAGACTATGAAGAGGCAGTTTTCTGATGAAGAAATTAAAGTTATCTATAGTCATATAAAAATGCTCTAAATCACTATTGTTTAGGGAAATTCAAATCATAACAACTCTGAGGTACCACATATCACCTGTCAGATTATCTAATATGACAAAATATGTAAATGATAAATACTGGAGATGTTGGGAAAATTGGAACACTAATACATTGTCGGTGGAGTTTGAACTGATCCAACCATTCTGGAGAGCAATTTAGAACTATGCCACAAGGGCTATTAAAATGTGCATACCCTTTGACGTAGCAATACCACTTCTAGGTCTGTATCCCAAAGAGATCATAAAAATGGGAAAAGGACCCATGTGTACACAAATATTTAAAGCAATTCTTTTCATGGTGGCCAAGAACTGGAAATTGAGGGGCTGCCCATCATTTGGGGAATGGCTGAAAAACCTGTAGTATATGAATGTATGGAATACTATTCTGCTATAAGAAATGATGAACGGGTGGGCTTCAGAAAAACCTGGAAAGACTTATATGAACTGATAATGAGTGAAGTAAGCAGAACCAAGAGAACATTAAACAAAGTAACAACCACATTGTGCGATGACTGACTTTGATAGACTTAGTTCCTCTCAGCAATGCAAAGACCTAAGACAACTCCAAAAGTCTCATGATGGAAAATGCCATCCACATCTAGAGAAAGAAATAAGGAGTGTGAATACAGATGGAAGCATACTATTTGCTCTCTTTTTGTTTTTTCTTTTTTGTAGTTCCTCCCATTCAGATTCTTCTATGCAACATGACTAATGCAAAAATATGTTTAATAAGAATTTATACGTAAAGCCTACATCAGATTGCAGACAATCTTGGGGAAGGGGAGAGGAGGTAGAAAAAATTTAAAACTTTATGAAAATGAATGTTGAAAATGAAAAATAAAATAATTTTTTAAAAAAGATCAACATTGGTAGGGGAATGTGATTTGTCATTTTTAATAGATGCTCATACAAAAGGTACTTAGAAATTAAGCCTGCCTTTTAGGGTCAATATTTGAAGGGGGTATAGTCTACATTCCGGTCAGCAGTATACTATCAAAGGCCCTGCCTCTTTTCTTGTGTCACTATAGAAATATCTATGTAGCCCTTTTCATATCATAGTTGTATGTAATTTAAAATTTACTATCCAGTATATTTTTATGTAATAGGCAAATCATATATTTTAAATAACCAAGAGTATTGTTTATTTTTTGTACCTATAATCATTGATAAAACATTTTCACTATTTTCTATTAAGTCTTATTGGTCATAGAAAGAAGCAATGTAAGCAAAACTAGATATTAAAAATGAAAAATTAATTTTCCTATTTCATACTCTTCACCTGAGTAGCTATTATTGAGAATAGGCAGCCTGGTATAGCAGAAAAACAACAACAACTAGATGTGGAGAGAGAAGACCTCGATTTGGTAAGGAGTATGGCAAATTCAGTCTCCAACTACCCACAAGTAAAACACTTTTCCCTTTAATTGCTCTCCAAAACAGAAGCCTTAGAAACTAATTAATTTCTCTACTATTAAGAAAAACAAGTCTTGATATCCTTCTGACCTCACTTGCTACTATCACTCAGAATAAAAAATCTTTTTAATTAGTGAATTTTTAGAATAGTTCATCCTTATTTAACTGGCCCTGTTTATGTCAGATCACAGATTTAGAAAAGGAAGGAAGAAAGGAAAGAAGGAAGGAAGGGAGAGGGGGAGGGAACAAGCAAGCACCTATTAAGCAACTGCTATATGGCAAGCACTTTCCAAGAATTTCACAAATGTTTCATTCAATCCTTACAAAAAAGGTAGTGCTGTTATTATCCTTATTTTACAATTGAGGAAACTAAGGCAAATAGAGATTAAGTGTCTTGCCTAGGGTCACACAGGTGGTAAGTGTCTGAGGTGGGATTTGACTTCGTCTTTCTGATTCCATGCCCTGTACTCTATTGTGTTACTTAGCTGTGCTAGAGGGCATCTATTTCAACTGAGCAAATGTATAGATAACATGTCAGGTATAGAGAAGGTAATTAATTTTGCCTGGTGTTTGCTTGTTTACAGCAAACAGATATCAAATAACCATAATTCAAAGAATTGGAAAAAGATCAATTAATCTGGTGTCATCTTACTGGTTATCCTCCCTTGAACAAGTTGTTAAGGCTTAGTTTCTTCATCTATACATAGGAATGATTATACACACATACACATACACACATGCATATATATATACGTTATAATATATACATATATACTACAGTATATATACTATAAGAATGAATGCAAACACACACACACACACACACACACACACTATGGGGATAATTATACCTCCCTTATCTATCCCAGAAGATTTTAAGAATCAAATAAGAAAATATATGTGATAGTATTTACACTATTCGAATGGAAGACATTATCTGACTCAGTTCCATCCTTTTGCCAATGAGGGAACTGGAAACATGGGAAGGAAATTAGGGATCATGATTTAGATCTGGAAAGGAACTCAGATATCTAGTCCAATTATTTCATTGTACAAATAAGAAAGCTAGGAGAAAATGACCTATATGCCTGCTTTTAGAACCTCATTTGTTTACTAAGTACTATAAAGACAAATTAATGTACTTTCAATACTATGGGCCAAAATATAGCTGTTAACCCAGTTTCTCTCCTGATCCAGTATTGAACCAAATCACATGGAATGTATCTTATTGGAGTATATTTTCCCAATATGTCATGGAAAACCACAGGCAGGCCTGTGGATAGAGTTAGCCAGGGCTACTCCTGGAGCCTCTGACTTTTTAAGAAGGCAAATCACTACAATTTCTCAAGTGCCAGGCTGTAGGTTACAATTCTCTCAATGATGTCTTTCATGTAATTCAGACATTCATTATTTCCTTGTGAAATTAAACTTTAATTTTAGAGAAAAAGGGAGGGCAGGGCACAGGGGCAGAGTCAGAACCAGTGCTCAAATCTTATTCCAAGTTTTCTGTTCTCCTCCTATAGCAAACTGCCTCTCATAATTTACCAAGCCCAGATTTAAACTGATTCTCTCTTGCCTCCAGGTTTCACTGAACCAAGCTATTTGAAAATGTATTTGTTTGAGGTTAACAACTATATTAAATTATTTTATAAATTCATATTTCTACAAAAATAAGTGTTTGCAAAATTAGGACCTGTTGCATTTAATTTAGATTTAAATCAAAGTCATGTTCCTTAATCATTTTTTCACAGTTTAAATGTGATTATAATAAACTGGGTTCTGAAGGCTATTTTATGAGAAGGGTATGCTTCTAGGAGTATAAAACCTATTTAAAAGTGAAACAATGGCTTCCTTATTTCCCTTCACTCCTTTTCCCCCTCCCAGTTTCTGGACACAGCTGTACCTGACCTATCTCTTACAATCCTGGCCAGCTGGCAGCCCTTTCCCCACCAGCCATTGCTGCCTTCCCAGCTGCATTGGCTCACCCCCTAACCCTTCTGAGGGGACTCAGAAACTGATCAAATTGTTTTGAGCCAGAAGGTACCAATTTTATGGCTCAGAACTACTCCACTAAAGACACTAGGCATCCTAGTTCCTTCTTTTACTTCCTGGCCACTCTGTCTGGCAGCTGGCAGTTCTGACATTTCCCTAAAAGCCTTGGTTTCATCAAGCACATCCCCCTATTTTGCCCACGATATTCTTTTGCTAAAAACATAACCCTATAATTCAATAAAGTAAAATAATAATAATAGTGGATATAGATGTTGCATTACTGTCAGGATATTGATTTGCTTTAAAAGTGGCATTAATTCTTAAAGTCCAGGACTACCAAAAATATTCTGAGTTTATAAGATAAAACAAAACAAAACACTATACTATTTTTTTAAACCTCTATCCCTTCCTTCCAAGGAAATGCACTACTTGACAATCTTGATATGTAACATGTAGCATAAGTGTATTTAACCCCCAGAATAAAGGTCAGTTTTGTATGCTGAACTCCATTTTCTCTCTTTTTTTTTAATGCATGATTAAATGGTAATTGTCTTAATGAAAAGTGTTGGGCTGATTACAATTAACATAATTATACTAGTCAGTTCATGTCCTCATGTTCTACATGTTGTGTTGAGCTGGCAAGACAATGGACCTTTAATGGGGTCTAAATGTCTTATGAGTCTTCACAATTTACATTCTTCTAGTTAAGGATGCCCTGTTACAATAAAAAATAAACATTTCTACCATAGAAGATTACATCAGTCAAAGCTAATACAAATAGTATTTATTTTTAAAAAACCTTATTTTGACAAAGCATTGGTTGACAATCAAATACTTACCATTTTTATTAGACTTTCAGTAAGTATTTTTCCCTTCTTCCTCATTATTTTCAGAAGAATAATTCATCTTATAATTCAAATTGAAAAAAATACTATGTAAGGAATGAATAATTTGTGCTTAAAATGTTTCAAGCAAGTAGAATACCAGCATGGATAAAATGCATTTTTTCCTTTCTCAATTACTAACAACCAGATTATGAAGGACTTCTATGGGCAATCTCAAAGCTAACTTTAATTTAATTTTCTAATGTGAATTTACCGGTCACAAAGAGGAATGAACTAATGGCAATGAAATGGAAGAGTACCCACCTCCTAGGGTTAATATGAGGATAAAATATTTATAAAATGCTTTGAAACTCTAAAGCATTCTAAAAATGCTTTCAACACAAGCTTCTGACTCCAATTAATTATAAAATGATGCAACTATTAGGAGTTGTTCAATAATAAGGCATATTGTTGCACCTATAAGGAAACAATAATTCAGCAAATCAAGTGTGTTCAGGGGTCATTTCCTATACCCTCCTTGTTATATGGAACACAGACCAGATGCCTTGTCCCCTAGCTGCTTTTTTCCCATTAACTTTTTTGAATAGGTGACTGGACACAGTTCTAAAAGTTTATGTATCTAGTATCAGAGAAGTTCAAAGACAGTAATGAGTCCAATGGTACGAGTAGCTGGCTGTAATAGACAGAGGAAGAATTAGTTTTAGCAGATGCAGGAATATTGACTGCTGAAATGGATAAGCACAAGATTCAGTGAAGGTTTATGTTTGGAGTAGAGAAAATATGAAGATCCAATGTGAAATATTAAATGTCTTATCAGTAACATCACAATCTGCTTTGTGTACTCATGCATTTTAAATATTGTCCCTACAGATAATAACAGGAATTTTAAGTTACACAATTTCATTTTATTAATCCACACTTGCGAATCTTTATGTTTTGCATTTTATGTGTTTGTATGAATAAATGACATCTCAAACCTTATTTATATTGCACATTGAGCACCATTTCTTCCTTATTCCTTCTTTTTGGGGTGGCTCTAGATATGAACAGTTAGTAAAATTGTCTCTGGGGGTGATGGGGCAAGGGATTTAATGAGCCAATAAGTATGAGAACAGAAAGTGTAACTCCTTTCATTAGAACTGGGATCCCTAAAACTAACTTCAGTTCTGACTTCATCCCTGGATATGGGAGATTGCCCTAGCCCCACGTGACACAGACGCAGTGCCTCAAAGTCAGACAAAGAACTTGGATTTTGAGTGTGGATAATTATTTTACTAACTTGATAGATGGTATTTATGAATTGTTATGGCTTAAAAATATACCCTATACAACCAATCTGGTTAAAAAGTGGGATTTTTGGGACAGCCAGGTAGCACAGTGAGTAAGAGCACCAGCTCCAGTGTCAGGAAGACCTGGGTATCGAATCCAGGCTCCGACACTTAGCACCCACCCAGAAACACCTGGCCATGTAACCTTGAGCAAGTTACTTAACCCCAATTGCTTAGGGGCGACCAGGTAGCTCAGCAAGTAAGAGCACCACTCCAGTGTCGGGATGACCTGGGAATTGAATCTGGGCTCCGACACTTAGCACCACACCCAGAAATAACTGGCCGTGTAACCTTGAGCAAGTTACTTAACCCTGATTGCTCATAAAAAAAAGTGGGATTTTTGTGATTGAACTAAAAATAATAAAAGTAACATTAATGGTAATTACTAATAATAAAATCTGTTTTAAAGTAGACAACATCCTCTTGCTAAACGGGAAAAAGGGAGGTACAGTTCTTTACAAAGCAAAGATAATCTTTCTTCTTTTGAAGAGGCAAAATTTTACTAAAGTAAATTTTTAAAAATATAAAGCCAGATCTTAATTAGTATGAAAAATGAATATGGTGAAGTAGCTGCATTATTTGAATTTACATTTAATGTACAATTAGACTGGAACCAATTACTATATTTTACACATAATTATAACTTCAAATAATGCAACTACTTTACTGGATTCATTATTTGAACTAAGAGGGACCTAGCTATTAGGTCATTATAACAGACCAAGACTAGAAGAAACGTAAATCAAGGGCGAATTAATTTCTTAATTTTTCTTCACAATGTCCTAAGCCTCTGATGAAAAAGGAGTTATTAAAAATAAAACAATGCCCATCAAATGGGATATTAGAATAATCACCAAATCATAAAACCATTCAAAATCAACAAACAGTTTTTAATTGCCTTCTGTGTTTAGAACATTATGCCAGGCACTGAGAAAGATAGGGAGCTTGGATGGGGGGCTGATTGGTGTATTATATACTACTGCAGTGGCTTTCATTTTATTAAGGAGATGGGACATATGCACAAATAACAACATTTGATAGAAAATATGTCTTATTCAATGATAGCTTCATGACTCTTATTCCCCAAAATTAAAATAAAAAGAAACTATTATACCATGAAATAGGATAGGAATATAAAAAAATACAAATACCTGGCACTGCCATCTGGAGCGTCCATGAAAAACAAAATGAAAACATAATCATGGCCCTGAAGGAGCCCAACTGAATGCTGAATTTGATCTAAGCATCTAGGAGTAGGAAAGACTGGCACGGTAACCTCATAAAGAAAATAGCATGCTTCCTCTGATAGCCACAATGATTTTCATTCTTAAAAGGGGCAGTCAATCTGTTAAACATAGGCCTAATTATTGAAGCCCTTGATGATCATGAATATATACTGAATAAATGTACAAATCTGCAGCCAACCCCACCCAGATTTGAAGGAAACCAAGCCCCACAAAAACTATTCAATATCAAACAACAATCCCCAGACAACATCAGGCAGAACACAGTCCACAAATGTCCCATATTTTCTTCTTCCCAGGAACACAAATAACTTAATTGTTCTACCTTTCACATAGCTAGCTAACTTGCATATATTTAAAAAAAAATAAATGTCTCTAAACCCCAACAAGACCAGAAAGAGACATATTGGACAAACCTTACTAATCCCTCCTTACCTTGTTAAAGCTGGGGAATACTATGATATTTTATGTAGCTTGTATTTCAGGGAAAAAAAAAACCAACATTAAATCGAGCAGAAAAGACAGGTTTTATTTATATCACATCCACATTGTGAACTCTGTTATGCATATGGAAAACTCAAGCAGAGGCTATCCCAGGGTTCAGCAGTTTGGTACTCTCTTTGAACTTGACTTTCTGGTACTGCTTTTGGAGGCTTCTGATAGAAACTATAATAGAAAGGGAAGATCTTTCATCTTGTTGGCTTACACCACAAGAAAGGAAGCTGAACAAGTAATTCTTGATTGGTGAGAGACTTCTCCAATGTCCCCTTCAACCACAACCCTGAATGCTCTATTACTGAGGATAGAAGTCAGAGACTGAAGAGTAGCTCTTTCACTGGGCTGAGAACTGATGTGTCTGCTAGTCAAATGCAAAGCAGTCAGAAGGAATCTGGCTTTCCCTCGCCTCCATTCAGTCCAGGAAGCATATGCCTGCTAAGTCAATGGACGATATCTTTCTGGTTTTTTGTCACATGAAAGATGGAGCTTAAACATGTTTATTGATTGATTGAGTCTTTTCTCTGTTACAGACAGTTGTTTTCTTATTATTTGTTCCCCAATTGATTACCACTTTTGTTAGTAGTTATGAATGAATGTGTTTCCCCTTCTAAAAAGAAGAAAAACATAGCTTCCAAATCCTTGCCTGGTATGATTAATAATAAGTTAACTTATATAATTATAATAATTATTATTATTATATTATATATAACAATAATTATTATATTATATATAATAACAATTCACTATAATTAATGATGCATATAGGTAGAGATTTGGGTGGAAGTATTGATTTCTGTAGGATAGGGTATATATCTTTTCTTTACCACAGCTGAGGCACAGGAGGAAAAAAAAAAAGTAGGTACCAAAACCATTTGCATATCCCAAACGCAAAGGAAAAGTTCTGATACTCTACTTCTAGGTAAGCACCACTTTCTCGAAACAGGAATACCCATAAAGAGTGAATAACACAGATATATTAGATAAAGATACATAACAGAGAGACAGATAGATAGACAGACACAGACAGATACATAATATAGATCCCTCCACCCCATCCTGCACCCCTCCACCAGAATAAAATAAAATCCTCACACAATAGGAAGCCAAATACAGGAAGGACCAGACCCCCAAAGGAATTATGCTATTTAATCTGTTTAACTCTTAAACCTGCTAAGTGGAAACCAAGTAAAATCATAATTTCCTTGCATTTTTTTGGTTCTACTTATTAACTTAGTAAGGAACTTGAAATAGGGTTGTTCTCACTTTTTTTTCCTCTTTTTTTTTTAATTTCCTGAAGGCAAGATTGAAGAATAGGGATAAGTTCACCTTCTTTGAGTTTCTGATAGGCAGCATTTTCTTTCTATGTCCGCCTCTTGAACTCTGTCTCTATCACTTTCAGCTTTCAATCTTTCTAAGAGCTGGCCTTTTGTAGATTTTCTTGTTCTCTCTGTCTAACCAGGAGTTTCGATAGATACACTCCAGTAAAACCAGTTCAATGAGACTGTAAAAACTACTTTGCTTCTGTATCCCATTTTCCTTGTAAATTGTAGCCGATACTTCTGTCTATTTGTATTTCTCCTTCATGTAGCCACGTACACATTTCTTCTCTTGTGAACTTTAGCCTTATCTTCCTTATATATCAATACCTATATGTCTCTCTCCATATATATGTATATACATATGTCTCTCTCCATATATATATTTCTTCTGCTTCAAATTTTACTAGAAAAGAATAAACGTATGATCTTCTTGCAAATGAGTTATATGATTGATCTCATTGTCATTTTGATGATGGGGGATTCCATAATTCCAGGAATAAAGAATTCTATTATAATTTCTTGTATTTCTACTTGTTAGAAACTAGATTAGCCTCTAGTATGGTGAAGAACTCTACATTTGGTTAGCTACATGAAAAAGATGGAGTAATGAAAGGGTAAGGATTAAATGGGGTAGAATTCTCATTAGTTTTATCATAGAGCTGAAGTTTTTGCTTATTGGTTATCATCTTCTACATATAACTGCACCTACTTCCCCACTCCACCACATGCAACCCTTTACTAAAGATTAGAGAGTATGACCTAGAAAGGACTGTAGAAACCATCAAATCCATCCCTTCTCATTCTTTCAATTAGGAAGCTGAGGGCTGGAGAAGTTAAGTGATTTGTCCAAAGTCACATAAGAAGAAAATAGCCTTTGGAAATTTGTGATTCCCTGATTCAATAAAGGGAAAGCCTTCAGAACAAAAAGAGATAGAACATAAAACAGCTTTCTAGGAGGAAAGATGTATAATCTCTATGAAAACACAATCATATTTTCCCTCACAATAAACAACAAACTTTCCCTCTATGTACTATTACCTTTAGCAAAGGCATTGGGGTCAGGAACCATTTAAAGATAATCAACATCTAAAGCTGTTTTTGCCACAATGCTATTGATCCACCCTAAGTACATCTTTTTACTTTTTTTTTAAATTTTAAAAGGAATAGACATTATAAGAGAGGAAGCATGAGGTAATGGATAGAGAGCCTAAGAATCAAAGAAACCTGGGTTCAGATTTCATGGGTGACACATTCTGTCTGTATGACCCAGGTAACTTAACTTCTTAGTATCCTCAGGCAAACTGTAGTTTAGAGAAGTAGCCAATATTTATTGGTCAAGAGATTCAGAAAGGATTTCCTCACTGGGAGCTCTCTGTGCCATGAAGTCAATCTCTAAACACACACACACACACACACACACACACACACACACACACACACACACAAGGACCTGTGATTTCATTGGTATAGGAAGCTTCTATTGAGGAAACTCCCTTTATTATTGCAGATGAGCACGTTATACAATTTCTATTTTTAACGTTTCTGAGGACAATGAGATTTTAAGTGACTTGCCCCAAGTCCCTCAGCTAGTATATGTCAGTGGTGGGTCTTGGGCCCAAGTTGTTCCAATTCTGATGCTGGCCTTCTCTTTCTGCTATCAATCATTTATGCTGTTTATAACACTAGTAAAATGAATATATTTTTAAAGGAGAAAATAGATTAATTTTGTATGTATGGTAGGATAAAATAGAAAATTTTCAGCATGGCAGCCTCTACAATCTAGCTCCCACTTACTCTTCCAGCCTTGATTCGTTTTAATTCCTTTCATTCACTTACCATGCCAGGCACACCAGCCTACTAGCTGTCTGACACATTTGAAATTTCTTCTCCCATCCTAGTGTCTTCACACAGGTGGTCGCCTAATTCTTGAATGTATTCATTTAATACCTGCTTCTCTGAGAATCCTATCTTCTTTCAAAGCACAAGTTAGGTCCCTTGGTCTGATTGGACTTCAATCTTTTATGCAAAAATGAGCACTGGGTACATTTGCTGGTTCCTGTTGGTAGTGGCTAAGACAGCATCTTGGTCTAAGTAACTGAGAAACTGTTGGTTTGGGATTCACATTGTAGTTTATATGTATGTATATCTATATGTCTGCATATGTATACACATATACATAAGCCTTTCCTAATGCTCCTTAATTCTAGTGACTTTCCTCTGTTGGGTATCTCAATTTATCATACATGTATGTGTATATATACATGTTATATATATATATACATATATATATATCTTGTTTTCATATGGTTATTTAAATGTCTACCCCATTAGAGTATGTGCATATTTTTGTTTGTTATGCATATGTAATTTCCTTTTTGTTCTATGAGTATGATTAAATAAACTCAAGTCATGTTTTTGCTGTCAACTCCATAATGCAAATCTCTTGTGGTTAGAGTCCAAAGATATGTGCCCCAAAGGGAGAACACATCCCAGTAGGTAGGACATAAAGGGAAAGATCTAGGGGACAGGGGCAGTGGATCTCTAAGTAATACAGAGACAGGTTGGAGTTTTCCCTAATGTCTCTTGATGTTGAATGGAATGCATAAAAATGAGTGGGTATGGGAATGTCAGGACTCCTAAGTGGTACAGTGGATAGAGTGTCAGGCCTGAAATCATGAAGATTCATCTTTCTGAGTTAAAATCTGGCCTCAAACACTCACTAGCTGTGTTACTCTGAGTAAATCACTTAACCCTGTTTGTTTTAGTTTTCTCATCTGTAAAATTAGGTGGAGAGGGAAATAGCAAACCACTCCAGTATCTTTACCAAGAAAACTCCAAATGGGGTCATGAAGAGTTGGCCATGACTGAAAATGCAACACCAACAAGTGAAAATGTTAGCTACTCAGAAAAGATTGGTTGTACCCTCATACCAGGTATTGGAGATGGAGTACATATTTTCACAAATTTACACTGGCCTCTCCACTGACATATCTACCCAAATATCTGTAATTTCTTTTGTAGCTAAAGAGTTAGGCCATTTTAAACTTTCCTTCTTGATCATGCAAATATGTAGGCAAATGCCAATGTCAGCTTTTTTGTGGGTCTAAGTGAAGCTTAGTTTTTGCTAAAACTGGACATAATTCCAGTTTTGACAAAGAATCAAGGAAAGATGTGGGGAGAGATTTTCTTCTCTTCTATTTCCCCAGATGACCTTTTAAATTTCGCTCTACAAAACCAGAAGGTACAGGTATAAAGAATATCACTTAATTTTTATTATTAACTTTCCAAAACATCATGGATCTTAAGAGCCTAGAGTAAGTTCCATATATTATCACAAGAACAGCTCACAAGTAACGTGTCAGATTTAGACTATGTGTAAATGTAAATTCAATTTGTTATTTAAATAAGAATTCATTGTCTGGTGATTAAAAAGTTAGAATTTTATAGTGATTTAAAATTTTCAAAATGACATATTTGTATTATCTCATCTAAGCCTGACAAAAAAGTCCTATGAGATAAATGCTATTATTATCCCCTTTTAGCAGATTATTAGGGCAGCCAGTGCAGTGGTTAGAGCACTAGACTTGGAATCAGGAAGACTCACCTTTATGAGTTCAAATCTGGCCTAAGACACTTAATAGTTATGTGACCCTGGGCAAGTCACTTAACCTTCTTTGCCTCAGTTTCCTCATCTATAAAATGAGCTGGAGAAGGGAAGAGCAAACCACTCCAGTATCTTTGCTAAAAAAAATCCCCAAATTGTATTGCAAAAAGTTGGACACAACTGAAAAAAAGTTTTGCAACTGAGGAAACTGAGGCTAAGAGATTTAAAATGGTTTGCCCAGAGTCACACAGCTAGTAAGGGTCTGAGAAAGGATTTTTGACTAAGGTCTTCCTGACTCTCAGTCAGCAAATATTCATTATGTTCCTCCTATGTAGCAGGTACTATGCTAAGTATTGGAGATACAAAAAAAGGAAAAAAAAAAAACAAATAAACTGTCCCTGCTCTCAAGGAGCTCACACTTTACTGGAGGAGACACCATCTAATCAACTATGTTACAAACAAGGTTTATATAGGATAAACTGGAGAAAATGAACAGAGAGAAAACACTAGAAATAAGGTCAGGAAAGGATTCCTGCAGGAGATAGGGTTTTATTTGGGACCTGAAGGAAGTCAAGGATGACAGGAAACTAAGATGAGGAAGGAAAGAATTCTAGGCATGGGAAGGAGGAAGGGGAAAATACCCTAAGTTGGGAGATACAGTGTCTTGTAGGAGAAATAGCAGGGAAGTTGTTGTCACTATATTACAGAATTTGTGAGGGAATAAGGTGTAAGAAGATTGGAAAGATGGTAGAGGGCCAAATTATAAGGGCTTTGAACACAAGGATTATATATTTTATTCTAGACATGATAAAGAGCCATTGGAATTTATTGAGTTGGGAAAATAATACGACCAGATCTGAACGTTGAGGAAGATCAGTAGTAGTATTCCAGGAATATTGAAAGATATACAAGGAAAATTATATCCTTTGTTCTCCCGAAATTCCTACCATTTGAGTAATTACTAGAAACTCATCATTGAAATGAATGCGGTATCTAATATAAATGAAGATTATTTATTAGGTTATTCATTATTCACATGTTGAACCCTAAGCCAATGAGAAATTAAATACATAAATCTTAAGGTGGGCAAGATGAAAAAAAAATTTAATTGTTTAAATATCAAAGGGCAGTGTGTGAGCTTCAGATCAGAGAATACAATTCTAATGAAACAAAACAGTACCTGTGAAAGATTTGGGATTTGGGCAGGCTGAGTACAGAAAGAAGTGCCAAAGACTAATCTTTAATATTTAACAATTTTTCCTAGTACTAGATTCTCATCTGTGGCCAAGGACTCAGATCTAGATTCTGATACCCACAAATTAAGAAGAACATTTATGATCTTATAATTACTGAGGTGAATTATAGGTACTTCTCTGCCAGTGACCAGAATCTATCAGGCAGACCTAATGTCTTAAAAGCTCCAATTATTTGCTCTCAGGACAATCTGTTTAATGCAACATTAAAAAGAAAGAAAAGGAAGGCTTTTTTCCCCTCCCAATCTAATTCAGATTTAAAGAAAAGTGTTAAGTTCTACCTACTTGAGAACTGAATAGAAAATCCTGACTTGCTGATGAAAAAGTCACTGTCAAACTGAAGGGTCAGTGAGTTGAAGGTGCTATGGATGTCCTCAGGCAGAGCAGATCCACTCCATTCTTTTAGGAAAATGTTGCTATCTATGGGACCATCCCAAACCTTGAGTATGTCATGAGCCATTTCAGTGTCAAAAACAATGAAATGGAGACTGTGAAAGAAGAGGAAAAATAGAAAACATTAATGTATTATAAATTTAAGAGTTTAAACCAACCTCCTTTTAGATCTTAAAAGCTCCTATCTTTCAGAACTAGTCATTACAAAGCATGAATATGCCACAGCACAGACTAAGGAAGAGTTTCTCATTGTGATGAAAGCAAAGGAAGACTGAAAAAACCTGCAATTCAATAGGCTATCAGTGTTTTCTCAGTTCCCCACTAGATGGTAGCATATATAACATGAAAAAATAATGTCTAAGATATGATTTCCCACTCAGAAATGCATTTTGTATCTGTGAGATCAGATCAGTTATTGTATCTATTTCTGTTAATTCACTTACAAAACCAAAAAGAAAATACATTTGAAATACCAATATATAGGCAAGAATGTGTTATAATCCAAACATCCTTTTCTATAACAATATTACATGCTTAAATTTGATTGACTAATGGCAGTTTAAGACTTGCTATGCCTTAAGAAACAAAAAATTCAGTTGCACCAGTTGATTTTTATCCCTGATCTGTAGCCCTGAGGGCTATGACATAAACATGTAAAAGAGTTTAGCAAAGAAAATCTATGGTTTGGGAATTTTCTGTTTTCTAGCACTTTCACTTATTATGTCTTATGCATAAATAGTAATATAACTGAATTTAGAAAATGATGCACATCCTGAAAATTAAAAATAAACCATACTTTTTTAATTAAAATATTTCTTATTATTCATAAACATGGGACATTTCTTTTAATATAATACTACCTCTCTAGCATAGTTGAAGAAACCTAGAAAAATAGAAATTGTGACAACATAAATTTATCATTATCTCCTCTTCACACAGACAGCGCTTTCAAAATTGTCAATTTAATGTCAAGAATATTTTTAAAAATAACAAACCTACATAACAATCAATTATTGCATAGTTTTATGGAACCAAATGGAAACTGAATACCTCATTTATAGAGAGAACATAGTACTAAGTTGTGACATATCCTGCAGAAAACAGCTATCATTGAAATATATGGAGAGCTCTGTTCCAGTAGTCAATGTCAGGTCTGCTATGGGGCCAAATTCCTTCTAGAAGTTCAATGTATTGTGTTGTTAATGAAGGGTATTCTGGGAGGCAGGGGAAGAAAGAATGAAAACTAGCCATAAGAGGTTGAAGAAAGTTTATTAACTTTCTTCCACTGATAAGAGAAAACAAATATAACATTAAATCCTGAAAATGGTGGGTAAGAACTGCTAAGGAAATGAATGAGACAAAGGAATAAAAATAGAAACCCGGGAAAGTCAAACACAGAGTCCATTTCCTTCATTATTTTGGTGAAGCCAAGTACTGTCATCAGAATAGCCAGGATGAGATAATGGAAAGAGTATTGAATGGGGGCAGAGGACCTAGGTTGGCATGATGGCTCTGTCCCTTGCTTCCTATGCAATCTTTAACACATCTTGATGTCTTCAAGGCCTCAGTTTCCTTCCCTATAAAATGTGGGGGTTGGGTTAGATGATCTTTAAGTTTATTTCCAGTTCAAAATCCTATGAACTTAATACATTGGAAGGGACATAATTCTAATTCTGAAGATGGTATAATGGATAGAGTACTGGATTAGAGTTGGGAAAATCTCAGTTACAAATCCTACCCTAATACAGATTTAGTTGTGTGACAAATCATGTATTGTTCCTGTGCTTCAGTTCCCTAAACTGTGAAATGGTGTTAATTATAGTACTTACCTGACAGGATCATTTTGAGGATCAAGTGTACAACAGATGTAAAGTGCTTTGCAAACCTTAAAGTACTATATAAACACTAGTTATTATAATTATTATTCTGAAAAAATCTTTCAATTTTACATAAAGTCCATTGTTCAAACATCTTCTTATATGAGATTAAAGAAAAGAAGCACTTTCAAAGATAGCTTTCCAGACAATTACACTTACAGAAAAGCAATTAAAACTAGGGAACAACATACACATAAAATTTATGTAAAACACAGCCTTTAATGCCGCTTGTTGAGAGATGTTTATATTACCATTACCTTTATTATATAAATTATAGCTGTGCTCAGCAATGAAATATACTGGGTCTCCTACAGAAATGTTTACAAAGAACTCAATGTGGATACATTTACAATAAACTCTTATGATTAAACTTTTAATTAAATTCAACTCAGGTAAGCTACTTCCTAATGTACATGTTTAAATTACAGACCTCCTCCAGGCCCAAATCACCTATAGCAATGTATTTTTACATTAAAGAAGTAAAGCACTTTTAATAACCTTTTGGAAATAAACAATAGTCAATAGAACTAAAACCCAAGAGAATCAGTGAATGCATTTAACAAACTAGGCTTGCTGAAGAATTGTCAAAAGCTTCATTCCTTTTTAGTCATGTATCCAACAACCCAGGCATATAAAAATTTTATAGAAGATAACAGAAATAAGATAATAGAAAGGGAAGAAAGCTATAAAAAAAAAAGGCAGAAAGATAGAAAGCTTTCATTGAATACTACAATGGAATCCCTAATTTTGCTCCACACAATTGTATTACAGCATTGGTTTTCCTATATATCCTGATGTTCAGATTCCCCACAATTTATATCATTACATTTTCTCTAAACACCAAACAACTTGCTAGCATATGTTTGTGTTATAGCAATAAACTGTTCAGTTGCCATATTGAGACATTTTTGCCAATCCTCTAAACTCAGTTTGCTTACTTTACTGATAGTAAGGAGAACAAGATGAAAGTTTATAGCTCTAAGAACTGCGAACCAGAAAATGAATTTAGTTTGAAAGCAGGAAGGGTTCATTTTGTCTTATTTTAATTTGAAATGTGACTTTTATTGCAACCCACTTACAGGTAAAGGGAAAGAATAGCCATTGTTTTTCTAAAACTCTGTTGGGAATGCTCATTTAGTGACTTCTTCAAATCTATGTTAATTTGTGGGCCTTTTCCTCTTTAAAACATCATATATGAATAACTAAGTCTGGCTATCTCTGTTTTCTAAATAGTACCCTTAGAGACATCCAGATTTATAGTTATTTATTTTGCTATTCATGTTCTAGACATAACCCCATGCATTTATATGTGCATATATAAGCATATCATATTTTAATCATAAAATAAAATACAAATTCTCAAGATTTGTGTTACTTAAGAGATTAAAAATTATTTTTTTAACAACTAGCCCCAAAAGAATGTGAGCAAAGGCTTGGTGCAGTTTTAAGCTTTCTTAGCTTAAAACAATTAAATATACCTAATGCAGGTCTATTTAAAGCTTTAATAACTTAAAACTGCACTAAGATCTTGAGAACAGCCCATGTAATTGATAATAAGAATAATGTTACATTTATAATATACTACATTTAAGAAATACTGAGATTCTTTGTCTAAAGTTGGAGAAGTATTATTTACTTTCAAGTACTCAATCAGCAAGCACTTATTAAATGCTGACTATTATGTTCATCACTCAGCTAGAAGTTGGGGATACAAATATGATTAATGAAGGCCACTGATTTTCATACTATGTGCTCAAAAACATTCTGTCACTCAAATGCTTATCATTTGAAGTTATGCCTCCACATTCATTTGTTTTTAAATCTCACTTCACTTTAAGAAAATGGCAGATGAAAATATTTTTCCCTTTATTATCATTCACTGGTTATTTTGCAATAATCAATAATTGTTCTGTTCACATGGTTACGATGGATTTTTATAACGTCTGCTACTACTAATTCTACAGTGATAACGATAGCTAACATTTATATAATGTTTACTATGTCCCAAGTACTGTGCTAAGCTCTTTACAATTAGTATCTCATTTGTTTCTCAAAACATCCCTGGGAGAGAAGTGCTATTGTTATTCTCATTTTACAGATAAAGAAACTGAGGCAAATAAAAGTTAAATGACTTGCCCAGGGTCATACAGCTAGTAAGTGCCTGAGATCAGATTTGAACTCTCTTCTTCCTGACTTCAGGCCCAGCGCTCTATCTACTGCATCCCCTTTGCTATTTCTAGATTGCTAGATATTAATAGATGAAGGGTTTTTTTTTGAAGGGCTAGAAATTGACAGTTAGATTATAGGTTTTAGAGACTGAAGGGACCTTAGATACTTTTTGTCTAGCCTATTTATTTGACAGGGGAAGATAGAGAGGCCCAGAAATGGAAAGTGAGCTGGACAAGGTCACCTGATGCTAAGAAATAGAGTCAAATCTTAGTTATCTGATTCCAAATCCAGCACTCTCTTACACCATTACTTGACACTCCCCCCCCTCCCAAAAAAAGCCAGATAAGCATCAGGAAGGGTGAACTTCACAAGAGAAGAGAGTGATGAAATGGAAATAAAATATATATACCTTTTCACTCCATCCTATTTTCCCTGTTTATTGATTTTTTTTTCATATTCACTTAGAGGCCATCAAAATAATCATAATTCACTTTTGTACTCAACTTTAAACTTAAAAATATGGTGAGGCATTAATATGAGTTATTTAAGGTTTTATTTGACATTTTTTCATAAAGTTAAAAAAGTTCACTTAGAATCAATTCAGATTCTCATTAGAAATAGAATAATTACTTTGTTCTTTCTTCTACCAATTTTATACAGTTTAATTATTTTCTTTTTATCTGTAGCTCAGGGATGGATTTCTCTTGTGCCATCATTTTAATATACCTATAAACATGTATTCTGGGTAAGTCTATTAAGTACATTTTAATTCAAGATTTCCAAAAGTATATCCAAATGAGAAGATGAGTCAAAGAGAAGTACAGAAACTCCATCATGGGCAGTCTTTAGAGCAGGTGGACATAAATCACAGCTGAAAGATAATTGCCTAATTTTATGTGACTTCCCTCTTTTTTCTTCATGCATAGAACACAGAGCCTACATTCTCCAAAACAGCATAATGCACAATAAAATGACTACCTGATGGTCTTCCCTGGGTCTGCCTCTATGATCCACGTGCAATGAAGATTATTATCATAAGGTGCTGGGTAACCTGGAGACAAAATGCGTCCAGATGTGGCAGCATGGATTTGACCACCACATTCAGCTGAGGAGAAAAAAAAAAAAGCATTTCAGTATGTAACCCTGTTTTGGGTAGTTCTACTGCGCTTTTTCTGCGTTAACATTTTGAGAAAAAATTGAAAAAATATCATTTTACCATTTTAGAACCCTGTAAGAACTCTTTCCCTATTTCCTTAGCCTCATCATTCCCTGAAACCCCTTCATATTATCAACTGGGAAAGTACCAATTTCTGACATAAAGTCAGAAGATATGAAAATAATGCAATGATTGGGTCCCAATAAGCATATGTATATTAAACATCTCATTATGGTAGCTTTAGAAAGTACTGTTTCCATGTTTGAAAAATCTACAATTCAAATAAGGAAAAGGGAAAGGCTGCAAAGAACTTCCAAATTTTATGAGAAATGAAGTTTCACCTGAGCCAGAGTATTTCCCAAGCAGGGGAGAGAAGGGATGAGCAAAAATATATCCCTTCTTTCCAAAAGTTCAGAGACATGACTAAACACACTTGTTACTAGAATTAGAGGTTAACAGTGTTGCATAGTCATTTCTGTATGACCTATTCAACATTACCAATGCAAGAAGGCAAAGGCTTGTCCCACACTCTCCGGTCTCCACTCAGGCAGGTCATGGTGCTACTACCGTGCATCGCATACCCAGGATTACAGCTGTACTGGACAATAGTGTCAGTAAAATGCCCTCCATCTCGGATCTTATAGCCATAATTTGGAATTCCTGGATCTTCACATTTTACTAGATCAAAACCTTGAAGGGGAAAGAAACAGTAAATAGAAAAAAGAAAATGTAAATTCTTAGAACTTAGAGCTAGAAGCAACCTTAGCAATCATCTGTTCCAGATCCTTTAATTTATATATGTGGGAGAGGAGACTTAAATGCTACAATGACTTGCCTTTGGTCATGTGTCTGTATGTATTTTTTTTTTGAGAGATAAAGAGTGAGTGGTCCAGGTGGAATTTGAACACAGATTCCCCAGACTTGATATCCAGTGTTCATTTCATTATTCCAAAGATATCAATTACCAAGTGCAAAATCTAAATAATCCATAGTAAGTATAGAAACCAAATGAAGAATATTATCTAAAGGAGGGAAGAGACAGAGAAATAAATGGCATGCTCTTTTTGGTAATTATTAAAGGAAACAGAGCCTTTCCCTTCATTTCCTCAGCATTACTTTTCTCTAAATGTTTGATAACTTACTGATCAGTAAATTTGTTACATACTACTTCAGTTTCTTGCAGATTATTTTTCCCTTCATGAAATCTGTATAAAATCACTTGCTAAAGCAATTTTAATTTGTAGCCATCAGCTAGTAAATTAGGACTTGTCAGTGTATCATAGCAAATTTACCTGCAAGACTTCCCAACCAGTCACGGCTGAACTCCACACCTTTGCCTCACATTGCCCCATTTTTGTTGCTTTGTTTTGTTTTTACTTACATATGGGCACTTACATATAGAAAGGGGACCTGAATTTAGTGGTGCTTATTCTCCACTTAGTTCTAAAGAGGGACTGAATTGTCAGTACCAACTTTGAGCTTAGACAGTTTATTGTCCTCAGGCCCTTTCCTTCAGAGATCTCATGACTTTGGAGAAAAGGAATATAGTTCTTCCCCTGTGAAAGTATTAGGGTCCCTAAAATAGCCACATGCCATATTCTTTTTGATACAGGGCTCTGAATCGAGCAATTCCCTCCACAATAGAAATTCAATAAATAAATCATTATAATGAGTGAGAGAATATAAGCTGTTAAACACAAAGAAATAGATGACTGAAAGGAAGATTTAGGCTTGCCTTCACCTAAAGCTGTATATTGTTTTTATGTGAAGCAATATTTTGTGGGCGATTTCAGAAGACAGTCTTATACTTTCACATATTTCTCCCCCACTCAGGATGTAAATTTGGACAATTTTTTTAAAAGTACTGTTTAAAATTTGGCATAGGTCTTGCATGGGCTATTTGCTCTTTCTTTCATTGTTCCTAGAAGTATATTCCCATTTCCACAAAACCATCAAGGATGCCTGTTGGAACATCAACTTAGAAAACTTCTCCAAAGTCATGAAAATTATTCTAATGTTCAAAGAAAAAAAAAACATCTTCTACATTGCTACTATGCATGTAAGGTGATTGAAAAAAGTACCTATTTTTTAATCAGAATGGTAGGAAAAGATAATTTGCATAGGTATGGGAATGGCCTCAGTGTTTTATTTTAAACTTACTAATTACACTTCATTATAATTTTTAAGCAAAGTGAATATAAATATGATTCAACATATACATGATAACCTAAATATATTTTATATATATATATATATTAGAACTACTAAAAAGTGAAATATTCATTTTACAAATGGAAAATATAGAAATAGGGAAAGGTACAATGGTCATAGTGCTAATTTTCCATGGCTAGGTCAGAAACAAATGTCTGGTTCAAAACCAAAGAAATGCAAGACCCTTGAGGACAAAGACTCATTTTTGTGTTTTTTATCCCAAGGATCTAGCACAGTGCCTTTGACATGTTAGGTGAGTAACAAATGGCACAGTGCAAAGAACACTGGCTCTGGAGTCAGAAATTTTGTGCTGCTGTTGTTCAATCATTTCAGGCATGTCCAATTCTTTGTGACCCCCTTTTGGGTTTCTCTTGGCAAAGATTCAAGAGTCAAAAAACTTGGGTTCAAATTCTTTCTTTGATCCTTACTACCTTTGTGGCTTCTGGTATGTCATTTAACCTCCCTATTTCTTAGTTACCTCCCCTCATAATATGAGGGGAGTTGAATTAAATCATTTATTTGGCCCTTCAGCTTTTGAATTTATAACTTAGTGGGGAAAATGTAACTATTTGATTTAAATCCTATTTTATTTAAATGTGCTAAACCAACTAAACAGTAAAAAAAAAAGGAATCATTGCATTTTTTTGTTCAAAGTATCTAATTATAAACTCTTTAATCAAAATCAAATGTGAAAACTGAGGCCTAGAGAAGGGAATCAGTTTACCCATGTTCATATGGATAATAAATAGTGAAAGTCTAGCTCAATTATCTTGTTTTCTCTTCTGTATTAACATTCCTGATATTCACAAAGCCCTGTGTATGATTTACCTAAACTTTCTGAGCTTGAAATAGAAGAGGGTCAAAGTTAGAAAAAAATGCTAACTAGACCAGGGGACTGAAGATTCATAAGATATTGGAAGACAAGCTAAATAGGAATCCCCACACATCAACATTCCTAACAACTGGTTATTCTGAATTAATGTTGGGGACATAGATTAAATAAGATTTAAACTCTCAGCATTAAGAATGTAAAAATTCACAATTTTTGAAATTCTAAAAAAATCAGTCATAGGATAACTGATTTATAGCTGGAAGGGACCTCAGAGGTCATCTATTCCAACCTCTTCATTTTATAATCAAGGAACCTGAGACCTATGTAAGTTAAGTGACTTGCCCACCATAATATAGATAGAATGAGAGAATAATTTGTACTTTCCCCTTCATACCGTGTTTCCCCGATAATAAGACACTGTCTTATTATTTTTTTTGGACAGAAAAACACCAGAGGGCTTATTTTCAGGGGAGGGCTTATTTTAATGAACATTGACAGCAATTTTAATAAACAGGTAAACGTGAACAAAAAAATGTACCTTTATTCAATAAGCAAATCACTGGGGAAGAACAGGATGACGTGCTCACTGCTGCAGCTCTGATTGGATGCAGCTCGGAGCGCAGCGTGGTGGGGGGGAGGGGAAGGAACGGTGCATACAGAGGGTACCGTAATGTAGCGTGGAATCACCTTCACTACAGTAGCAATCTCAATAGGGCTTATTTTCGGGGGAGGGCTTATTTTAGAGGAATCTTACACAGTAAGGGGAGGGCTTATTTTCGGGATAGGTCTTATTATCGGGGAAACACGGTATAACATTGACCATTAGATTAACCTTGCTTTTCATCTTGTTGTTTTGACATCAGACAGACAGACTGAGGTTGGCATCCTAAAAATATCTGTGTATGGATATGGAATCTGGGAGAGGTTAAAGAGAAGAAAGGGGAACTTAAATTATGTGAATGAATATTATATGACAAAAAACACCCCACAACTATCAACTTATTAGATGAGAGGAGAATATCGAGTAAGCAAATTGCTTGGGTACAATTTAGATAAAACAATGCAAATGGTTAATGCATTTTTTTTTCACTTGTCAAGTACCAGTGAAGGGCACAAGCTGAAGTGAGAATTATGGGAACTCCATCTCTTAAGATTTTAAAAGAAAGGTAAAAAACAGATATTTTTGTTTATCTTCCACAGGGGGTTAAAACCCTAACACAGAGGGATCATCAAGACTACCTCTTCCCATCTCTGACAGAGAGAATTCTTAAGCAATACAACTGCCTATTAAGAGAGTGGCATTCCCTTCTTTTGAGTTTAAGGTGTGAATATGATGCAGTGAAAAATATTTTTATTTGTGGCTTGTACAAGCAGTCTCAGTACCCTTTGTAGAGGTTTTTATTTAAATATGGATGTCCTTTGAGGTCTTTTAGAAGCATGCATGAGTGAATAAATGAATAGAAAAGTAAATTTCATTCATTCATGTTTATGAAATCATCTAGAAGGTTATAGGATAGTAGATTTAGAGGTGGGGAGGACCTTGCAGGTCATTGGGCCCAACTCCCTTATCTTTCAAATCAAGAAAATGAGGTACAGTTAGGTTAAGTTACTTGCCTATGGTCATAGAGCTAACAAGTATATGAAGATGTATTTGAACTAAGGTCTTTTTGACTCTAAGCATAGTACACTATACACATAATTCAACCTCCAGAATGTACCACCTAAGCCAATGAATGCCCAAAGCTTTAAGAATGTATGTGTGTATATAAATTACTTTAGACTATTTTTTCAGGTTTTTTTTCCCTCTTTGGTTGTTGTTTAAAAAAAAAAGAAATAGAGATATGCAAATATAGACAAATATTCTTTGATTTTATTTGGGTTGCAATTTTGTAGGGAAACATCTGTCTTCTTACTCTTGCTCATACTACTTAATCCAAAATATACCTTTTTTTTAACCACAGCTTGTCATGCAGATGTTCTTTCTTTTTAAACCAAGTTATTAGTGATCTGTCAATCACTCTTTCTGCAACCAGCTGTCTTTTTCATATGATGTAGTTCTATTATCTTTTTCCTCCCAGGGAACAACTGTGTCCTTGATGTCATCATTAAAATTTTGTTTTCTGTTCAAAAATTTTCCCCTAGATTATGAATTCTATAAATAGTGGCACACTTGTAGTCCTCCACAATATAATTATCTGGAACATGTTTCTTAGAATTGTCAGAAGGTTTACAAGTATATGAAACAACTAAGAATGTGTTTATTTCTTCAGTTTTCTCAGCCTAAGAGAGATAATATATTCTCCTCAAGATTTCTTCAGTAATATAAGATGTTTATGACTAGATGAAAATAAAATCTGAGAATTTTGGAATTACCAAGTACTGTAGAGGTCTACTTCAAGATTAAAGGACTTTCCCAAGATCACACAGTAAAATTCGTGACAGGGTTGGGATTAAAAGCTAGGTAGTTTGAATACCTATGAGGTGATCTCAGTACATTTAATGCAGTACTTATGTATACTCAAATAATGGAAATGTATCAATTCAGTAGAAAGAGAATAGGACCTCATTTAATAAAACACATTGATTTGATTCAGAGTTTCATAAGTACCTTGATGTGTAAAATTTAAGCAAATCCTTTAATATCTGTATCAGTTTTCTCATCAACAAAATTAGGTTAACCAAACATGCTCTAACTACCTTGCAGAGTTATTGTGAAAACTGACTACAAATCTATATGCATGCAAAGTAATATGTAAATGTAAGCTATTTCATGATGATGATGATAATGATGATGATGATATGATATGGTTTGATATGTAGCAGAGTCCTTGCTGATCTACATTGGAATAAGTGATTTCTTCACTCTGAGATCCCTATAACAAGGAAATTACAGATTTTGCCATTAATGTATTTGGCAGTTACTATTACATGTGTTGTTATGTCATCCAAACTGTCATTGTTTTTTTTCAAAGAAACACTTGAAAGGAAAGGCAGCTATATGGTGCAATGGATAGAGAGCTGGGCTTGGAGTTAGGAATACCTAAATTCAAATCCAACCTCAGATACCTAATTAGCTGAATAATCTTAAGTAAGTCACTTCAACTCTACCTGCTTTAGTTTCCTCAAATGTAAAATGGAGATAATAATAGAGCCTACATGACAGAAGGGCAAGTAGGTGGTATAGTAGATAAAGCACTGACCTTGAAGTCAAGAGGAAGTGAGTTCAGAAACAACATTCCAAAGGATGCTGACAGGCTTGAATAATAGATCAAATTCTAAAAGACCACATTTAATAGAGATAAATGTAAATCCCCTTCATGCCCTTAAAAATAACTTTACAAGTATAACATGGAGAAAGTATCATTAGAAAACTTCATATGTAAAAGACATGAAGATTTTAAGGGACTATGAGCTCAATATGAATCAAAATTGTATCATGGTAAAAAGTTACTACAATCTTAGAATGCCTTGGCAGACTCAGTGTCCAGAATAAGAGAGGTGATAGTAGGAAGATTCTGCCCTAGTCAGAACACATCTCAAATAGTGTACTATTCGAGGATATTGAGAAGCTAGAGAGAGTCCCAAGAAAGACAGCAATATAGTGAATGGGACTGAAGTCCACAGCAAATGAGGATCAACTGAAGGAAAGAGGAACTTTTAATCTTGAGTAAAGAACACTTAGGGACAATAGGAAAATTATATTGGAATATTTTAAAGGGCTGTCATGTAAAAGGAACACATGGAATCAATTTCCTAACATTTCAAACCATTAAAAAAACAAGATGGGCTGCCTCCAACTAGGAGTCTTAAAGGGAAGGCTGAATCACCACATGTTACAGATATTATGCAGGAGATATCTAGTCAGGTGTGTTTTCAATTAAAAGGCACCCAAAGCACTTCCAACTTTCAGATTCTCTGGTTCTGTTCATTGAATAGAGTGGGTTAGAATGGGATTTTCTTCCAACTTATATTCAAATGGCAATATGCTTGATTCTGATATAAAACTGCAAGATACTGTTTTAGTTACTACTTTAGAAAAGAATCTAATTCCTGTGGTAGGATCAGCTGGGTGAATCCTGAAACATATTAAAGACAATTTATACTTAAACCTACTCAAGATTATTTTCTCAAGTCATATAAAGATTATCTTTAATTTGAATTGATATAATTTAAGTAATTCAGTCTGATGACTTCTGGGTTTTTTTAGGCTGTGGAGCAAGCAGAGATAAAAATCCATATTTTTACATTGGGTCTTTATATTATAAGCTCCAGTTTACATATACACATCTATATTTTCCATTTTGTAGAAACTGAAGGCCTTGATAACTATTAATAGATTAAGTTTTAAAATCTTATTTTAAAAATGGAATTGTATTAAAATGACTTAAAATTTCCCTCTTAACTTGGTAGAAAAAATTCAATTCCAGTTTCTAATGTTCCAGTTTGGGGGAAAATAAAAAGCAGATATGCCATTAACAGAATTTTCCTGGTTATAATACATTCAAATATCCAAAGTATGGAAGGTCACTACTATAATTTTTTTTCTTTTTAATTATCCAGCCATAATATTTTAAGAAGAAACTTCTGTATCTATACAAAGTATAAAAGGAGTCAATAATAAAAGATATAACCATTTAACTTCCAAGTATTTGGTCTAGTTCTTATCTCTTAAAATAAAGCACTTCTGTGTAAAAAAAAAAAACTGCTTCAGACATAATCCATTTCATTCACCTAGGCTGAACAATAAGAATTATAATGACTTGAGTCTTTTTTCACTACTCCAAATAGCCCTTTAGAATGTACTTTTATGCCCAGGTGAATTTTGAAAACATAATTGAGGAAGAAAAATACTTGTAATTTATGAATATCTGATGTATTCTGTCATGAAGAACTGAAAATACTCAAGTGTTTATAAGGATTTGTTCTCTCTTTTCTTATTTTATTCAAACCTGTTGTTTAATTTTGGGTAAGCAATTTTCTCTATTTATTTTAAAAGTCCCTTGATGTAAGTGATATTTCCATGTGTAAATAACTGAAAGTGATTTCACCATAGCAAGCAAACTATTAAAAATTTTATTAATAACATTTAAAAACATTAGCTATCTGGTTTTCAATTCTTCAGAAGAGGACAGAAAGGGAGATATTGCTCATTCTTTTCCTTATTTATTTATTTTTGTTTCACTCAAGCAGCAAATTTCATCCATAGCTTATTTCCTACAATACTCAACTGATCAATTTTATAAACACAACTCTTGTCAGTCAAGGGATGGGAATTTTTAACAAAAATTTTAAATCATCCTCTCCTGAAGAATATATTCATATTCTATTTTTTATAGGTGTGCCATCTTTTGAAATAATTTCCTTAGTTTTTTTATTTAATTAGATGTCTCTTGCTTCCCCCTTTTATATTCAACTTGTATTTTTCCCACTGTCATATTATGATGCTTTTAAGCTGTGAATCATGAAGCACTACAAGTTTTTAAAAAATCAACAATGAAAGTCACCCAACAGATCATGACAGGTAAAAGTAGAAATTACAAATATTGACTTGTATATGAAAAATGGTATGAAAGAAATGATTAAGAAGATTTATGACAAGAAAAATAGGGAGATGGGTCATACAGTGAGACCAAGGCATAACAGATGAATAAATGTGTTGTAGTAGTATCTAGCTATGAAATATTAAAAGAATTAGAGGAGACATACTTAGCCAGTTTTTATATCCTCGACCCGTTTAATATCCTTGCAAAACCTATGGACGGACCTTTTTTAGTTTTTAAATGATACAAATACATAGGACACAAAAAATTACATTAAAATAAATTTTTTTCAGTCCAAGTTCATGTACCCCCTGAAATTTACACATGATCTGTGGTTTAAGAACCCCTTTACTAGAGAAAGGCTTTCCAATGCATTGGATAGACGATTTGTGGAGGATTTAAGAAAAGACAAAGGCAAGAATCACAGAAGCTACTCTAGTTGAAAAAATCCTCAAACCACTTAGATCATAAATGCAACAGAATATCAAACCATGTATGCTATGAGAATGATTTCTCAATGGAGAAGTGATCTCTTGGTTACTAGCTGAAATCACCCAAAAGATAACCCAAGGTCAACATGAAAGTCAAAATGATAAGCCTCATTATTGAATTTTCGGTGGAGAGGTAGGTGTTTATCAAATGGGTAATTTGAAATCACAGAACAAGTAGAGCACAGTTTACACTGCCAGGAGTCATTTTTGGAATTGTCTATCATTCTAAGCATACTATAGTTTCAAATTGGAATTGTTCAAGCTTTTAATATCCATTGTACTCTGAGCATGTGGATGGCTTGGCCACAATCCAAGGTATAGAGTATCATTTTCTGACATGGTAAAAGCTGTCAGGAATGACCTTATGTCATCAAGCCTCCTTCATTGCCTCCAAAAATAACACAGGATAACTTTCTCTGGGGCTGCAGTGTACAGGAGAGTTTTAATAGTGTGGACCTATAGAGTCAAGGAACTAGGAGCATGGGTATGCACCCAAAATGACAGAATAAAGAACAATGAGGAAATCTATAGGCCTCTGATTTCTCATCTACTCGTTTTATATTATCTACTGAGTATTACATACCCTAATAGTCACCATGGAGGGAATTTGTAGTTAAAGTAATAGTGGTGGGGACTGATCAAAGGATCCTTTATTAATTGATTTTACCCCAGCTCACTTGATAGTATCATATAATAGAAAATTAAAGTAATAGAAACTATGAAGAATTGACATAATTTATATGTTTTCAGACTCTATGGGGCAAGTGATGGAGAAAGGTGGTGTTAAAAAGTACGTGCTTAATATTTGCTATCATTTTTTGAGATATAAGCTTGTCATAAGCTAGCCACAGGATTGCCCTTCATGTTTGAGGAAGCCCCTAAAAAAAAGATCCTCTATTTGGAGTCAGTAAGGAAATAGTACTGAACAGTATGAGTGCTAGTAAATTAGAAGACAGTTACCTATGGAGGAAAAACACAATATCTGAGACTGATCACTCCTAATCTTCTAGGAGGGAGTTGAGGAAGGTAAAAGATATCTCTCTTCTGCTCTCTACTACTGGCTGCAGCATCTTTCTTTGGAGATGCTCACTCATTAGGAGACACCATACTCATCAAGGAACAGGCCTAAGAAGTCCAATAGGCTACCTATCAGAGATGCTGTGCTCAGATTGAAAAAAGTGAGCTTACCACAAGAACAGAAAGAGCATCAGGGCCCTGTGACACTAGGGGACAGGAATTATCTCGATCATGAGTTCTCTAAGTGTGTCCTTCTCTACTAATTTACATCCCTGAAAAGTTTGCCTTATTTAAAAAAATAATGGCTACACTGACCCACTATGTTCAGAATAATTCTTTCTTCCTACTGACACATTTACTTCTCAAAAGTTCCTCTACTTTCCCAGGGGCTTGTTTCTACAAAAATGCTTCCAAATAACAGCAAGAGAGCTAGGTGGTTCAATGGACATGGATCTGAGACGGAAGTCAGGAAGATATGAGTTCAAATTTGACCTCAGACACTTCTTAGCCAACCATGGTCAAATCACTCAGTTTCTTAAATTATAAAATGGGGATAATAATAGCACCTACCTCTCAGGATTGTTATGAGAATCAAATAGTACTTCTTAAGCAGTAGATGCTATATAAATGCTAACTATTATTAAAGCATCTAAGATATAACTAAGACACAACTGAAAGTTGTATTGTGTATCCTCACCATCTCCCACAGAAAGCTGTTTGTCTTTCAGTAGAGTTGTCTTAAACGTTCACAACTAGAAGCTGCTAGGTGGTTCACTACATAATTGGAGTCAGAAAGGCCTGAGTTCAAATCTTGCCTCAGATACTAGTTGTGTGACCCTAAACAAGTCACTTAATCAGTCAAAAAAAAATTGGTAAGCACCTGCTGTTTTCAGGTACTGCACTGTATCTCAGTTTCCTCATTTTTAAGATGGAGACAATAATAGCATCTACCTCACAAACTTTTTGTGGGGATAAAATTTGATAACATTTGTAAAGTAATTACAAAATCACTATTAAAATGCTAGCTATTATTATCACCAGGAAAAATTTCCATAATGACTTAAGAAACTAGTATTTATTTGTCTTTGACATAATTATAATACTAGGTCAAACACATGACAATTTTTTTTCACGTTTTTTCTCTGGCTATAACATTACAGAAATAGCTCTAAATTCTATGATCTTGAGAAATTTGGCTATTAGTTTTAGTTTGAGTTGTTACAACTTTAACTTGAAAAATTTAGTTGTTTTATTGGATAATTAGGTACTATCAACTCATAATTTTTGAAATATATAAATGCAAGCTAAAATTGTGTTTATTAATTTTCTTATCATCAATAAGAATATGGAATCCAACTAAGATACAGATATAAACATGTGCATATACATATGCATATATAAATATATATGAACAACTTAGACAATTTTTGTTCTAATTTACATATAAGAATATTGAAGTACTGAAGCTAGGCTTCAGCAATACATGAACTGAGAATTACCAAAGGGGTGGACTAATTTTCAAAGAGGCAGAGGAACTAGAGACCAAATTTCCAACATTTGCTGGATTATGGAAAAAACAAGGGAGTTACAGGAAAAACAAACAAACAAACACACAATCTATTTTAATTCATTCATTGACTACACTAAAGACTTTGCATGGATGACAACAAAATGTGGTAAGGGATTAGAGTACCAGAACACCTCATTTGTCTCCTAAAGAACCTATATGTGGGTTTGATATATATGATTGTATAAGAGTGCAAAATGAGTACAATGAAGCTGTATATTGTCACTTTATTTATTTAATTTATATGCAGAGTCCATTATGTGAAAGCCAGGCTGGATGAATCAAAAGTCAGAATTAAGGTTGTTGGGAGAAATATCAATGATCTCAGATATGCATACAATATCATTCTGACGGTAGAAGGTGAAGAAGATGTAAGAAGCCTCTTGATGAGTGTAAAAGTTGGCTTAAACTTTAAAATTAAAAAAAAATGAAACAAAACTTAAGATCTTGGCAAATGGTCCCATCACTTCCTGACAATAGAGAGAGAAGAAATAGAAGCAGTGCCAGTTTTTTTTTTTTTATTTTGAGTTTCAAATATCAATGTAGATGGAGACTGCAGCCATAAAATTAAAAGATGCTTGCTCCTTGGAAGGATAGCTTTGGCAACTATACTAATTTGGCTTTGGCAAGTATACTAAAAAACAGAGACATCACCTTACCAACAAAGGTTCATAGCTATGTCAAAGCTAAATTTTGTGTTTTTTTTTTCCCCAGGAACAATGTATGACCATGAAAGTAGAACTATAAGGAAAGCTGAGTGCCACAGAATCGACACTTTAAACTATGGTGTTGGAGAAGACTTCTGAGAATATTTTGGACAGCAAGGAGATCAAATCAGCTAATACTTAAATAAATTAATTCAAACTAATCATTGAAGGGTCAAATACTGAAACTAAATCTTCGATACTTTGGCCACATAATGAGAAGATACGATTCAATGGAAAGGACCCTAATTGGAAAGGCAAAATGAGAAGATGACAGCAGAGGATGAAATGGATAGGCAGTGTTATGGAAGCAATGAATATGAGATTGGATAGACTTCAGGAGATGGTGGAGGATAAGAAGGCCTAGTGTGCTGTGGTCCATAGGGTCACAGAGAGCCAAAGATGACTTAACAACAACAATGTAAAAGCATTCATGTGATTATATCATGTAAATGTAATGAAGTTCACAAACATCTATACAGTGACCATTTACCAGGAATTGACCAGTGTGCCAAAATGTTTTATTCAGGAAAAATAAAAAATAATAGGTCCCTCTGAAGTCATCCAGTCTAACCTCTACATTTCAGAGTTGAGGACACTGAAGCCCAGAACTGCTAAGTATCATACTCAGTGTTACATAGAGAGTAAGTGTCAGAGCTAAGATATGAATACAAGTCTTCTGACCAGCACTCTTCTCTTAATGCCAACAATACAGGAAAAAGAATGTAAATTTTATATCCATTTCAGCAAAAAGCAAATGAATCAAGATATTCATCATAGGGTTAGTTTATTAGGACAGAATGGATTATGGACAATGTTACAGCTTTTAAAAAGCATGCTATGAGCAACAGACTCTCAAAAGTTATTCAGAAATAGTTCTCAGCTCTGGCATTGGAACTAATTGGAAGGTCCTAAATTTCACTTTTTTGGTGGGGCAGGATATTCTAGACTGGTTCTTCCCCTCCCCCACCCACTATGACCAGAAATTAACCAGCTTCAAGAGTAGAAAATAATAAAATTTTAGAGTTGGAAGGAAAATTAGGAATCATTTAGTATGATCCTCTCATTGATGAGGAAAGTGAGAGCCCAAAAGTCTAGGTGATTTTCTTGAAATCACATACTAGTAGAGCTAGGACTGGAATTAAGATCTCATGAGTTCATTCATTATTATAATATTCATTATTCTTTTCATTTCACCTTTATTGCTCCCCTAGATTTCATGATCTTTGAAAGAATGGGAAAGTGGGCAGGTATTAATAAATCCAAAAACCTTGAAGATATAAAGTATCATTTTTTGTAATTCCTGAATTGTAGGTATGACAATTTAGGGAACAATTACAAGAAGGCTGTATGCTACTGGGCTAAAGGAGAAAGAATGAGCAACAAATCAGGCAGTAAACACTCAATTGAGGGCAGAGAGTGGGGCCACCCCACTCAGTTGTCAGGTCTATTGTCAGGTACCTGAGGCCTTTTGGCAAAGTTGGAGTTGGGAGGACAGAATAAGAAAGGACATTTAGATCCTTTGGAATTTCTATATTAAGGTAGTTAATGCTTCTACCTTCCTCTACTGTTTTCCCTGTTTTATTTTTCACAATTCTTAAATGAGGATGACTAAATTATTCTCACTTATATCTCTACTGTAGAGATTTTTGAAAAAACAAAGTTAGGTATTTATGAAATCACTTTGAACACTTTAGAGACAAATGCTATATATATTCAAAGGATTAATAACAACACCTGAATTATTCTTGGGATCATTTTTCATGTGTTATTACTCATAGTTTTGTTACAAATAATAATAAATAATTGTTAAAACATATGACATAATGTGCAAGCTGAAGTAGTGCACCCTGCCCATTAATTTCTGAGAAGTGACAGCAACTACAATCTCACAGTTGGTCTGCTTTAGTAACAAGAGGAAAGAATACCACATCTCATTTTCAATATTTCACTGTTTTCCAAATACTTCTGAGTGAGTGACTACCATCCATCAGCTTAATTGTGACTTCCAAATGCCAACCAGTTCTCTTTCAGTGTTCCTCTGAAACATTCATCACATTACCTAACTCAAGGACAATGGTCCAAATCCCAAATGACAGTCATTGTGACTAGAAATAATGCTTATTCAGTTGGAATTCTCTGAAAATAAGAAATATATTTCTGTATTTTAGGGATATGAGTTGAACAGTGAGAAATAAGAAGACAAAACACATTAACCCTCTCCTATATAAATCTACAACACTCATCTAAATCATTATCCTCCTTCCCACCTTCACTCTTCTTTTGGATTCTCCCATTTATCTTAATAATGTCCTAGGAATACTTTTTCAAAGCTACTTGAACTTTTCCCTATACTTAGCCACTAAGCTCAAACATTTCATCTTTTGCCCCCTCCCCCAAATTTGTCCTTCTTTTCCATCTCCACAGCGGTTTATCTAGTCTAGGCCTTCATTCTGTCATTTGAATTACTTGAGGAGACTTCTTATCTATACATTCTCTTTCCAACCATAATATAAGCTCCTGTGGTAAGGGACAAGCATAAGTGACTTATCAGGCAAAGCCGGAGCTGAACTCAGGTTTTGGCAACAAATCTTGTGGTGTTTTGTTTTGTTTTTTTAACTTTTTGGAGGGGGGAAGGCAGGGCAATTGGGATTAAGTGACTTGTCCAAGGTCACATGGCTATTAAGTATTAAGTGTCTGAGGCTGAATTTGAACTCAGGTCCTCCTGACTCCAGGGCTAGTGCTCTATTCACTGAGCCACCTAGCCACTCCTTCCCATCTCATTTTAACTGAGGCAAATGTGGTGAAATGACTTGCCTAGCATCACACAGCTAGTAAATATCTAAGGCCAGATTTGAATTCATAAAGATGAGTCTTCCTAATCCTAAGCCCAGTGCTTTATCCACCGCACCACCTAACTCTGCTAGTTATTGGGCTATTAAAAGAAAAAGATAGTCCCCGTCCTTGAGAGCTTACATTTTACTAGGAGGATTCAACATGTTCACAAATAAGTAAATACAGACTACATACAAAATAAATATAAAGTGATTTGGTTCTTGGTCTCTGATATCTGAGAGAAAAAAAAAGGAAAGGTCTTTTAAAGGAAGTAACCTTCTCAATGAGAAGAACAAATCTGGCTAAAACAAATAGACAGGAGATGTTTTATAGAGGGACTGACAGGGAAACTGGTGTGGTTGTAGTGCAATGTGTATTAGGGAGTAGTGTGTATTCAGTTTAAAAAGGTAGGTTGGGACCAGATTGTGAAAGGCTTTAAATGACAAATAAGGAGTTTGTATTTGATCTCAGAGTCAATAAAGAGTCAATAAGGGTTGTAGATTAGAGGAACAACCTGATATTATCTATATATTGGGAATATCAGTTAAGGAGCTATACATAGGGGGGCTGGGAGAAGGGAGAATCTACAGTCAGGGGAACCATATAAGAGGCTGTGACAAGAATACACAGGAGAGGTAATGAGGGTATTGACTAGGAAGTCTGTAGTGTGAGGAGAAAAAAAGGGAAAATATGTAAGATGTTGAGGATGAAGATTTGGCAAATTAGACTTACAAGTAAGGGAAATGGAAGAGTTGAGGATGACAAGTAGGTTAAGAAACTCAGTACCTAGAATGATAGTACCCTCAGCTGAAATAAGGAGGTTAGGCCAAAGGATGTATTGAGGGGGAAAGAATGTGTTAGAATACTTTAGATATGTTCAGTATTATCTGTGGTATCCAGAATGGTGCAGGGCACCAAATAACTACCTAAGAAACGTGTAAATTTTTTTAATAGCTTAGATCAAACAAAGAAATGTGAATATATTCAATTCAATTCAAAATATGAAAACAAGAACTCTATCTATTAACCACCTACTATCTGCCAGATATGCATGCTAGGTGCTAGAAATACAAAGATAAAAACAGAAAAAAAAAAAGGAAAAAAAAAACCAAAACCCGTCTCTGTCTTCAACAATATTATATTTTATTGGAATGGATTCCTTCACTAAAATAAGGTTTAGCATTTTTTAAATTTAAAAGTGCTTGTGATTAAATGAAAAACTGAAGTCTTCTTAATAAACTATCTCTAAGTATTTATTACTTAAACATATAATATTTGTTCAGAAATGTTTCTTTCATAACCAAGTAACAAAGAAATGTGCCTTAGAAATTTGATTGCAACAAAAAAAGAAATTTAATTCCTACCTAATTGTGACAAATTTTATTCTCTGAGCCTTAAAATAACATTTATTATCAATAATCTACAAGCATGTTTTGCTAGTGCTACTACTGGATATTTGCTATTCTTATATAATCCTAAAATGTAAGAAGCCTACCATGTCCTCCTTTTCCATGGAGAGATAAAGCACCTGTTCTCAGTACATATTGATTTGGAAATATTCAAAGAAGTAGTAACATAATAGAATGGGAATACTCTAGATTTGCTTTGTATTATACTCAAATATTGAAATAGATCTTTACTAAACTCACTGACTTGATCACTGACCAGAGACACCTAGGTGGCTCAATGGACAGAGAAAGCTTGATCTGAACTCCAGAATAACCAAATTCAATTTTGGTCTCAGATGCTTACTAGCTGTATGACCCTGGGGAAGTCACCTAACATTGGCTTGCTTTAGTTTCTTTATCTGAAAACTGGTGATAATATAACATCTATCTGCCAGGGTTGTTGGGGGGATTGAAAAAAAAAGATAATATTTGTAAAGTTTTTTGCAAATCTTAAAATGCTATTACTGTCTACTTTTTACAGTGACACAGATCACAAACTCTTCATGACCACTCATTCTGTGTTGCTCTTATAAATGTTTTCTCATAAATTTACCATAGAGAGTCTAATTGTATCTAACCAGTATCTTGGAAGTTTTCCTTGATTTCTCCTGACATCATGAAGGTACCACTGGGAATGTTATGGCTGTCATCCTTTGACCAACCCATCTTTTCTTCCTATTATATTGTTCCTTGATGACAGCCTTTACACATGTTCTTTTTTTGGAGTTCCTCATTCATTATTTGTTGGAGAATGCTTATACCCACTTTTGTTCTCTATGAGATGTTTATTTTTAATAATAAGGGACCGCTGTAGTCCATATCTTGGTGCACAAAGCAGTAGCTGTCTGATTAAGGTTTTCAAAAGTAGGCCTTTGGAATTATGGGAATCAAGGTAATTAGAAAAATTATGCAGTTTTCCAAAAGCAATCCATTCCACTCTCCTCCTCCTCTTTAGCTAGAGACCCAACTCATCATCCATCTGTATTGTCTGTCATAAATATATCCTTCTCTCTCTCTCTGTCTCTCTTTCTGTCTCTATGTCTGCCTCTGTCTCTCCCCTCTCTCTGCCCCTAAGATTTATGTTTTATATATAAAAAAAGATTTTAATTTGGGAAGTAGACAGTCTTCCTCTATTTGGTCTTTCTTCTATGGATGGTCAGGATAAATTATTTTGAGTGATTTTTCACTGAACTTTTTCAGGAAGGGAAGGTATGCAATATCTGAGGAGTTAATATGATCAGCGGATTGTTATCTAAAAATAGGAGCATCAGGAGGACCTCACTGTTCACAAAGAATACATTTTTAATTTTAAAACTTAAAAAAAAAACAAATTCCAAATAGGCTGACTACTCACAAATATGGTGTACCATTGTACCATTCTTTTCTTTTTTTTAAATTAAGCAATCAGGGTTAAGTAACTTGCTCAAGGTTACACGGCAAGTTATTTCTGGGTGTGGTGCTGAGTGTCTGAGCCCGGGATTTGATCTCCAGGTCATCTCAACACTGGAGCCGGTGCTCTAACTCACTGAGCCACCTGGCTGCCCCATGTACCATTCTTTTCAAATATCTATTAATTGCTTCAGTTGAGAACTCCTTTTGCATATATTTTTTATTATTTATTAGGGAATGAAGTTTTTCTTTTCCCTGTGTTTAAGACATGAGACCTTTATTAGACAAACTTTCAAAAGAGAGTTTTTTTCTTCCATTTAACTGTTATAACTTCTAACTTTTGGAGCACTGATTTTGTTTGTTCAAAAACTTTTAATTTTATGTCATAAAATTGTCCATTTTATCTTCTGTAATCATCTTTATCCTTTGTTTGGTCATGGATTTTTCACTTATAAGTATGAAAAGCACTTTTTATCTTCACTTCTAATTTGTTTGATGTGACCTCTTATATCAAGGTCCATCTCTCACAATGGTCCTCTACTGAATGTTTTTTTCTTATTTCAAACTGGTTTCACTCCATTGCTTTTCTCTTCTTTATGAGACGATACTTCAGATAAACACCTATCATTATTCTTTGTAACATTTTACAAATGAGTTTATATTCTAAATTAGTGTTGCCTTTGGAAGCCATATCTCACCATTTGAAAAACAACTTGATGTTTGCTGACAAAGGAGCTTTCTAGTCTCTTTTTCTCTCCTTCTTGTGGTAATTAATTTGTGGCATGTAATTTCCTACATGAAAGAGAAGTGGAGGAAAAATTGAGAAGAGAAACGAGAATGATATAAAAAAATAATGGAAAAGTGAGTCAGCAGCCTGCTAAAGGAGACCCCAAAAAATATTTAGGAAAATAACACCTTAAAAATAGACTAACTCAAATGGCAAAAGAGACCCAAAAAGCCAATGAGGAGAAGAATGCCTTAAAAAGCCAAATTGCCCAGATGGAAAAGGAATTTCAAAAACTCACTGAGGAGCATAATTCCTTCAAAATCAGATTGGAGCAAATGGAAGCTAATGACTTTATGAGAAACCAAGATACTATAAAACAGATCCAAACAAAATGAAAAAATAGAAAGCAATGTGAAATATCTCATTGGAAAAACCACAACCTAGAAAATAGATCCAGGAGAGATAATTTTAAAATTATTGGACTACCTGAAAGCCATGACCAAAAAAAGAACCTAGAAATCATCCTTCAAGAAATTCTCAAGGAAAACTGCCCTGATATTCTAGAACCAGAGTTCAAAATAGAAACTGAAAGAATTCACTGATTGCCTCTTAAAAAAAGATCCCCAAAAGAAAACTCCTAGGAATATCATAGCTAAATTCCAGAGTTCCCAGGAGGATTGTGGAAACACAATCAGGATAACACAAGATCTAGCAGCTTCTACATTAAGGGACCTCGAAGGGCTTAGAATATGATATTCTGGAGGTCAAAGGAGCTAGGATTAAAACCTAGAATCACCTACCCAGCAAAACTGAGTATAATACTTCAGGGGAAAATATAGTCATTCAATGAAATAGAGGACTTTCAAACATTCTTGATGAAAAAACCAGAACTGAACAGAAAATGTGATTTTCAAATATAAGAAGCAAGAGAAGCATGAGAATATAAACAGGAAAAACAAATCATAACGAACTTATTAATGCTGAACTATTTTCATTTCTACACGGAAAAATGATCATTGTAACTCATGAGACTTTTCTCAATATGAGGATAGTTGAAGGGAATATACATGTTTATATGTATACATATATAGATATGTATTATAAGAGGGTGTATGTGTGTATAAATACATATGTGAGTGTGTGGATGTATGTGTACATGTATATATAGATAGAGGGCACAGGATCAATTGAATAGGAAAGGATGATATCTAAAAAATAAAATTAAGAGGTGAGAGAGGAATATAATGAGAGGAGATAGGGAGAGAAAGAATAGGTAAATTATCTCATATAAAAGAGGCAAGAGAAAACTATTACAAGGGAGGGGAAGAATAGTAAGGTGAAAGGGAAGGGTCAACCACACTCTCATTGAATTTGGCTTAAGGAGGGTATAACATGCACACTAAATTGGGTATCTTAACCCCTGTAGGGTTAAGAGGGAAGATGATAGAAGGGAGGGCAGATTGGGGAAGAGGGGAGTTAGAAGTACACACTTTTGAAAAGGGACAGGGTCAAAGTAGAAAATACATTAATTGGGTGTGGGATAGGATGGAGGTAAATATAGTTAGTCTTTCACAATATATCTACTATGGAAACGTTTTGCATAAGTACACATGTACAACCTATATTGAATTGCTTATGTTCCCAGTGGGGATGGGTGAGGAGGGAAGAAGGGAAAGAATCTGGAAATCAAAGTTTTAAAAACAAATTGTTTTTTTACATGCAACTGGGAAATAAGATACACAGGTATACAAGTACTGGGGCATAGAAATCCTTTTTGCCCTACAAGAAAGTTAGAATAGGGATGGGGGAGGATATAAGAGAGAGGAGATTAGGGGAAGGTGTATTCAGTAGGCTCACTATTTTGGGGTGGGAGTAGGGGGAAGACAGAGCGAAAATTTGTAAGTCAAAACCTCATAGAAATGAATATTGAAAACTAAAAATAAACATTAAAAAAGTACCAGAAAAAAAATTTTAAAAAGAAGAGAACACACTTTTATGATTAGGGAGAGATATCTCTAAGTGGGACAGCTTTGGAGGTAATATACTTACTTTATTATACAAAAAAATAAGGTACACATAATGGAGAATTTTTTTTTCAAGTATAGTCCTTTGTTTCTGTTCTTTGTGTAAGTATATATTCATAGTGCTAGTGTTTGTCAAATTCAGAGTAATGAAAAATATATCTTAAAGGGACAATAAGAGTACAAAAAGACTTTTAACAATAGGAACTGGCCAAACATAAAATGACCATTTGAGTGATGTCCCCTTGTAGGTGGCTCAGGCCTTTGCCTGCCTATAGCAGAAGAAAGAAAAGTTTGAATTTTAAGCTTTTGAATTGTGTTTTGCTGAACATCTGGGTCTCAGCTTACTTGCTAAAGCAAGATGGGGATAGTTTATTGGTCTGGGAAGGTACTGTGGATGCCTAGACCACACTTAGTTCTTTGATGTATTTGAGTTTATTCATTTTTCCTATTGTTAGGGTCAAAGAACCCTACAGAGTTATACCATGTTTTTTCCAGAAAATTCCACTGAAATTCAACAGGAATAGGAGAAAGGGTACAATTTCATCACTGTGTGGAAACACCATAAATCAAGATTTGGATTGCATAAATAAACACTAAACTCTGAGGCAAATGAGACAAGTGCTGCTATCCACAAAGGGTGAGACTGAAGAGAAAGGTAGTTAGTTCTCTGAAAACAAGAGGAAGGTTGTTATTATCCCTGGATATCTTCTAATATTGGGTAATTATATGCCTGACATAACTTTGTCTTTATCACTGAATAAGATCAGGCAGTTCCCCCTGGTATTATATATTCAAGAGTCCTTACAAGATGTACCATTAGGGATAATAATAAAGTTTTAATTTTATATAAAGCAAAGTATCAAATAGGCTCTACCATAGGTATTTTCCAATATCATGGTGAATGTTTAGTGCAAATACCAATGGAAAACACTAAAATCCTTTACCTGCCCTATTTGTTGGCCAGTTAATAGTCAGGGAACATTTATTAAGCACCTACTATGTACCAGACACTTTACTGAGTTCTGGGGATACATGTAAAAAAATAAAGACAATCTCTGCCCTCAAAGAGCTTATGATCTAATAAAGGAAAGCAACACACAAAAGAAAGATGAAAAGGGGTAGTTGGGAAGTAGGAGGGATGCCTGGCATGGGGGAATGATGAAGAATTCTGACCTGCTAGAAAATAAAAAGCTGGATGACCTGTGTTACATCTTAAATGAAAGAGTTCTCCACCCTGCCCTATAATTACAGAGGTCTCATCAGCAAAGGGTGCTGAAGAGATTGAGAACCAAGGCTGATGTGATCTTAACAGGATAAAAACATTTTTGGTGGCATGATGGAAAAGTTCAAAGGAGAACAGCTATATGGGAAATGACACTGTGACGATGACATCAAGTTCATTAGAAAGTCCCCTAAGTTAGCTCCGTGATCACTCAAATGACTTCAGCTGACCCATCCATAAAAAAGTGAATAATATATGGTGTCCAGACTTATGATAGACTACACATAGACCTAGCCTATCATTACAAATCAGTACGAATTCATACACTGGTATGAATCATTAGTCAGACAGGAGAAGAGCAGACCAGACAGCTTTTTGGAAATTGCACAATTCTTTTCAACAACCCAATGTTCTTAAATATTTTGCTGAAATTTTAAAAATATCTATCTCTTTAACATTATACTTCTGACAATTTTCTATGACTATGGATTAAAGAACATCCAGTCTCTAAAGAATTAAAGTTAAAGTTGATGAAAAGATAAAAGGTATTATGAGCACTAGTGAGCTACAATATATTACAAATAAAGGATTAGAGAGGAAAAGTTGTATTAAGAATATTGTCAGAGAGATATGCAAAAAGTAGCAAGAGTGAGAGATAACTGATGAAGAGAGCACATATGCTCTGTTGATACGAATATAATAACTTAAGAATTAAAGGACTATCATGTCCCAACCCTGCCCCTCCCCCCTCACAATGAAAAGATTCATGGAAGGACATGGATTAGATTCTCATATAATGAGAGGGCAGGGCCAAGTTATAATTGGCCCCAGAGATGGGAGTTGCCATATCACTGAGGTTACTGATTCATTGAAGTATTAACATATAAGACATTCACAATTCTCTAAGCTATTGGATTGGAATATTGTAGAGAGGTTTCCTCTTCTTGTATAGTTTGAACCAGATGATATCTAGTGTCCTTTCTTACTCTAAGAATGTGTCATTTTATGATATTGAGCAAAGAGAAAAATATACTTTTTTTTTACTTCCCTTCCAATGATTTGGTGTTATGAAGGATTAAGAACACCGCCACAACATAGTTTAAAAATGTGAAAGAAAACCATCATTCCACTATACAGTTTTAAAGTTTTTATTTTGCTTCCAGAATTTAATCAATTTAATATCCCTGGGAAACTATTACTACTGCCTAAAGGGTACAACTAGCAGAGTGTTGATGAATTAATGGTCACCATAGGAACTCCTGTCAGTTTTCCTCTGCAACATAGGTAGATTCTTTTATTTCTTTTCAATTCCAGGGTTCTTTTTACTCAATTTATTTTCACTCTATTTATTTGTTTTACTACTATTTTTCAAATAACATTTTATTCTGCCCAATTATGCATAAAAACAATTTTCAACATTTGTTTTTTAAAGTTATGCATTTCAAACTCTTTTTCTCCATTCTTTCCATCACGTCTCCCTCAGATGGTAGGCAATCTGATATAGGTTATATATGTGCAATCATCTAAAACAAATCTCCATGTTAGTCATTTTGTGGAGGAAAACATGAACCAAAAAAAAAAAGAAAGAAAGTGAAAAAGGGTATGTTTAAGTTTGTATTCAGACTCCATCATTTCTTTCTCTGGAGGTGGAAGCATTTTCCATAATGAGTCCTTTGGGATTGTCTTGTTTCTTCTTTGGTTATATTTATTTAGTTCTGAAAGAAGAAACTTGAGGTCCCCCACTAGTATAGTTTTACTGTCTATTTCCTCCTGTAACTGAATTAACTTTTCAAAAATTTGGATTCTATGCCATTTGGTACATGTATGTTTAGTATTGCTGTTGTTCTTTTTGTCCTTTGTTTTCAAAGAGGACCAAGGAATCAGGGAATGATGATATAACTTTCAGTTAGCTTTGATTTGAGTGAGGGAGGGCTGTGCAAGGTCACCAGACTCACTTTCTCTTCCTGAGACATCTGGATCCAGTGACCTGATATTCTTCAAGATGATTGGAGATGACCCAAGATGAAATGGGAGACCCTGGTCTTGTTAGGCTAAGGACTTTTCAGGTACTCACTTAGAGTGAGGTAATACCCATTTAATGAATAGGCCTCTTTAAGAAGTGAATCAGGGGATGGCCCCTTTAAATGGAAAAAAAAGAAGAAAAGAAAAAATCAAGCTGGGAGGGGAAGACCCTCAGGCCTGCTGTTGAAAGGAGAAACAGTTATCATTGACATTCACTCTAGGGGAGGAAGGAAGGAAGGAAGGAAGGAAGGAAGGAAGGAAGGAAGGAGGAAGGAAGGAAGGAAGGAAGGAAGGAAGGAAGGAAGGACTCTAGCCATTAAACCCCAAGTTAAGTGGGCAGCTTCTGGCAATCACAATTTACCTTCCTCTGGAGAGGAAAAGGAGAGGGAGAGGGAGGAGAGGGAAAAGGAGAGAAAAAGCAAGAGGATGAGCTGAGTTACCCAAAGAGCTGGGGCCCCATTCAGGCAGCTCAGTCTACTCACAGGTTGTGTTTGTCCTTTGTTTTTCTAAGAGGATTATGGCATCAGAGAAATGATGAAGTGATTTGAAGTTGGCTTTGATTTGTGGGAGAGTTGTGCAAGGTCACCAGCCTCACTTTCTCCTCCTGAGTCATCTGGATCCAGTGATCTCATGTTTAGTATCTATATTACTTCATTATCTATGTTAACTTTTAGCAAAATATAGTTTCCTTCCTTATCTCTTTGAATTAGGTCTAGTTTTGCTTTTGTTTTGTTTGAGATAATGATTGCTACCCCTGCTTTTTTTTTAACTTTAGCTGAAGAATTATAGATTCTAATCCAACCCCTTAATTTTAACCTGTGTGTCTTTCTACTTCAAATGTGCTTACTCTAATCAACATATTGTAGGATTCTATTTTTTAATCCACTCTACTATCTGCTTTCCTTTTATGGGTGAGTTCATTCCTTTCACAACTGGGGGACAGGTACTAGATCACTGATCCATTTGTATAGGGAATTCTAAATAAGAAAACTCACACTGCCAAAGCAGATTGACATCATCTGTTCTTTAAACTTCTCATCTTGAGGAGTTTCATTGGGCAACTCAAGTAATTTCTTCAGGGTCCCACAGTGAGTGATCTCTGCAGGGTCAGAAATGGGCTTTGAAACCAGACTTTGAAGACTTTGAGGCCAGCCTTCTACACACTATGCTAGGTTGCCTCTTGCACATAGTAGGTTTTCAATAAATATCTGAATAATGAATGAATAAAGAAAAATGACTATGAAGAAAAGGATAAAAATTACAACCTAATTTTGGTTATACTTGTGACAGATTAGACCTTCCCTTATTCCTCTAAACCACTTTCTTTCTCTATAGCTACTTCTCTCCCTCTCCTTAGAAAAAGTTAGATCAATGCTAATGCACTCTAAGTAAACTATTTTTAATTAGGAGTGATTTGGAATACTAAATTAATTTCTGACTAGTCTTTTAAAGGATACTTCAATCAATTAATCAACAAGCCTTTATTAAGTATTTATTATGTTCTATGTTCTATGCTAAGCACTAGGGATATAAAAACAAAGTTGAAAAAAAATCCTTTCCCTTAAGGAGCTTATGTTGTGACAGTGGGGACAATATGAACATATAAAAATACCATATTACATGAAATACACAAAATGAACACAAAATAGTTTTGCCTTCACAGCTTAGGGACTAGAACAGGCTTAATGGAGAAGTTGGCTTGAGCTGAGTCTTGAGGGAAATGAGGGATTCTAAGTAGTAGAAGTGAAGTGGAAGAGCATTCCAGAGATGGGGGACAGCCAGTATAAAGGCACAGGGCCAGGAGATGAGATGTCACAAGCATGCAATAGCAAGCAAGCCAACAGGTCATTCCTATTTCTGTATTCTTTGCCACTAAGCTAGCTGAGTTCAAGAAACAGAGACCTTTAGCAGTTTCCTCAATCTCTTTTACTTTCCCAGTCTTCCCTGGTCTCCTCGAATACATTAATTAGCATTTCTGTTTTGGTATCTTCAAGATCCGAGATTATAGAATACCAGGTTTTCTTTTCTTGTTTGGGGAGCTGGTGAAATCTTCAAAGTCAATTATAACTGCTTTTGAGTACTTCTCAAACTATTGTTTTGTAATTTATGAAAAGGAATTCTTAGTTATTTCCTATGGTTTTCAGTTGGAAGGAGAAATTTCTTCCTACATCCAGTCATTTATATATCTTTATCAAACCTCTTCCCCAGAATGTTCCATTGGGCTTCTGAGGTGGGGGGAAAAGCACAATAAAAAGCTAAATAAGATGTCAGTTTCTGAAAATTATTTCAAAAGATTTCTCAGACATATCTCAGTAGTTAAAGCCACTCTTTGAAAACACTTTTAAGATTTAGAATACTTTTTTTTTTTTTTTGCTTTTTGGAGGGCAATTGGGGTTAAGTAACTTGCCCAAGGTTACATGGCTAGTTTATTTGTGTGCATGTTAAGTGTCTGAGGCCAGAACCAAACTCGGGTCCTCTTGACTCTGGGGCTGGTGCTTTACTTGCTGCGCCACCTAGCCACCCCCTAGAATACTTTCAATAGTATAACAGTATGATTTTCAGGGGGATGGGGACTAGAACCATCACCTATTAAAGAAGAGGTTCATAGGTTTCATTGTGCTACCAAAAGCTCCATGACACACTGAAAATTCAAAACCTCTACACCAGTATCAGGCATTTCCAGGTCTGCCCCCAACCCCATTTTAAGATATTTTGAATCACTAACATGCATTTTTTTTTTTTTAGCATTTATGACTGTTAGGATGCTGTTTAAGGGCATGCTGTTTAAGGACCAAAGTCACTGTAATTTTCAGGCTCAATATTCTCATTAACCTCAACATTCACTTATAACACTTGATCTAATTGCATAGCATATTAATTCCAAATAAGGAGTTATTTCCATTTCCAGGAATGCTCCTAAAACATTTACTTAGTAAGAAATAATTATTCCCTTTGTCAGGGTTAGAGGCTTTCCTCAAAATTACTTCCATTATTTCAAGCTTCTACTCCCTATTCAATTCCTAGAGGGAGGGGGAAAAAAAAAAGGCTGTACTGTTTGTCTTGAACACTTAACATTTCATCTTCCATGTTTATCCCTTTGCACAGGCTTTCTTCTATGTTTAGAATGAATAATTTCTAATTATAATAATAGCTAATATTTATATAGTAATAACAATATTCCAGACACTATGCTAAGGACTTTATAATTACTCCCTCATTTGATCCTCACAACAACACGGGAGGGGAGGTATTACTATGATACCCATTTTACAGATGAGGAAACTGAGGCAAATAGTGGTCAAGTGACTTGCCTAGGGTCACACAGCTAATTCCTACTTGAAGCCAAATCTGAATTCAGATCTTCCTGACTCCATGCTGAGCCCCCAAGGCACCATCTAGCTGTTTGTAATTAACTTCTTAAACTCTTAGAATCTCAGAACTCCTTCAGATATCAGCTTAAGTACTACCTTCTACCTGAGGCTTTTTCTAATCCCCTCAATTGCCTAGTCTTCCCTCATTCCCCAACACTACAAAAATGATCTTATATGTATTTTGTATATCTATATAGCTTTATTTATCTACTTATGTGTGTGCATGTTTCTTCTAATAGAATACAATAATTGCCTTTGAAGGCAAGGACTATATTTGGTTTTGAATCCACACTTTTAAGCACATAGTCCCCCACTCTATTTTCTTTCACTCATATTTCTTAGTGTGAAGTGGCCCTTCTCCTTGACATCCCTGAGTCTATCATCTCTTGGTATTTTGGCAAATTGTTCCCATTAACATCCTTGCTACATCCCCTATCTTCTGTCATATCTAATGTCACCTTCCCTATTGACTACAAACAAGGACATTGTTAAAAACAACCTGTTCTTCATCTGACCGTGCCTCCTCGCTACAATCCCACATCTCTCCTTACCTCAGCTAAACTGCTCAAGGAAGCCATTTCCACTAGTTGCTTCTACTTCCTCTCCTCTTGCTCTGTTCTAAACTTTTCATCCTGGATCCTAGCCCCCATCATTCTGCTGAAAAAGTTCTCTACAAGGTTTATCAGTGTTCTCTTAATTGCCAAATGTAATCACTTTTTCTTATTCACCTTGACCTCTCTGCCTCCTTGGCCATTGTTGATCACTGTCTCTTCCTAAACACTTTCTTCTCTCTAGGTTTTCATCACACTGGTCTCTCCTGTTGCCCCTCTACTTTATCCGACTGTTCCTTCTCATTCTCCTTTGCTGATTTTTTATTCTTACCATGTCCATTAACTGTGGACAGCATATTCCTAGACTTTGCCCTGGATCCCCTTCTCTTCCAAGTCTATATTATTTCTCTTAATGATCTCATCAGCTCTCATTCTTTTAATTATCATCTCTATGCAGATGATTACTAGATCTACATATGCAGCACTATTCTTTCTCCTGAGCTTTAGTCCCACATTACAAAACATCTTTTGGACATTTTGAACTGCATTTCCCACAGGCATCTCAAATTTAACATGTCCACAACAGAACTCATTATTGTGAACCCTTTCCTTTTCTCAACTTTCACTTTTTCAATATTTTCTGTCAGTTTGCCATCATCTTCCCAGTCAAAAAGTCTCAAGCCTCTGTATCATTCTCAATTCACTAGTACTCAGGACATAAATATCATTTCTTGTCAAATCTTGTCATTTCTAGTTTTATTTTTTAAATATGTCTCCTCCTCCCTATTCACATAATCACTACCTAGTAGACCCTCAGCACTTTTCTTTCCTGCTGTATTGCAATAGCCATCTGTAACAGCAACCACATTGGCATACCCAGGATGGTTGCTAGCACAGGTTCTCAGATCTGCTTTACTGGGAAAGACAGCTGTTTAAGGGGTCAACAATCTTTTTAAATTACATTCACTAGTTCAGGGTAAAAGTCAGCACCCTAAACTTCAGAGAAATACCAACAGAGAAAATACAAGCAGAGGAATAAAGACCAACAGACAAAGCTCTGACTGCCTGAATCAACTATATACTTTACATACATCCCTGGATTGAGAGAGCCTTTACATCTGAGCAGTCAGGGAGCTCTGAACATATGGCCACTCAGATTCTCAACCAGAGAATCACAAGATCCTTCTCATAAGCTACCTCCCAAAGCAAAATACCAATTCAAAGTATATATACTTCTCAGAGTCAGAAGATATCACCCTCCTGAATCAGTACCTAATTAGAAATTCTATAAAAGTCTTCCAACAAGCAAGCCTCCCCTAAGCAAGCTTCACTTAATGGACCTACTGATGATGATCTGGGAAGATCTTAAGTCCCATTAACATTACACCATCTAATTGGTCTTCCTACCACAAGGCAGATCTCTGCTCACTCCAATCTGTCTCCTATTCTTTTTCAATGTTTTTAAAGTACCAGTTTGACCATGTCACTCCCCCTACTCAATACACTTAAATAGTTCCCTCTTAGAGTACCTCCATTATCAAATAAAATCATATAAAATCCTTTGCTTTATATTTAAAACCCTTCATAATTTAAAGCTCCTTCCTATTTTTCTAGTTGTCTTAGACTTCAATTCCTTACAAACACTCTACAATGCAGCCAATAAACAAGCATTTATTAAGTACTTACTACAGACCAAGCACTACACTAGTCACTAGATTCAACTTTAGTGATTTACTAACTTTTCCTCATATATAACATCCCATCTCCTATACCTTTGTTATCTGCTGTTATATTCCTCATGCTTGGAATCCTGACACCCCTCACTTTTACCTCTTATCTTTCTGGATTCCTTCAAGTCTCAGATTAAATCTATCTTTGTTAAGAGGTCTTAATTGTCATCTACTCTCTAAAAGTCTTATATGTGCATATTTATTTACATGTCTCTCCATTAGAAGGGGAGCTCCTTGACGGCAGTGTTTTTGCCTTCTTTTCATGCTCAGTGCTTAACACAGTGCTAGGAATATAGTAGGAACTTAATAAAGATTGATTGATTCAGAATTAAAAGACTTTGATTCAAGGTCTATCTTTAATCATTACTAACTATATGACTACAGAAGAATCACTTCACTTTTCTGAGCTTCAGTTTCTCCACCTGTAAAATTGGTATAATCCTGACACTGTCTTCCTTACACTGTTACTGTGAGCTTCTTTGTACCTCAAAGTACTAAATAAATGAGTTGTCATTAACTTGAATGTGTGAATATTTTATAAATTTTCTCTAAAATTCTGATTTATTAAGCTTTTACTGAGATATTCATATGGCAAAGTGCTTACATTTAAGTAAAATATGAAAGTGAGCTAGACAAAAGATCTGCCAAATTCTAATTTGGAAAGTACAACAGCCTAGTATTTGCTTATCTTTACCATCTCATCCCTAAAGGTTGGAGATATGCCCCTAACTCCACAAGAAATTTTCAATACCTTTGAATTCCAAATTTATTTAATAAAAACATAGGACCTCTGATGTGAAAGAATACTTTCAAGTCATCTATTCCAACTACTATCCCTCTAAGGCTACCTTTTATTTATTCTGTATATTTATGTGCCCATATATATAATGTAACCTCTATTAGAAAGTAAGTTCATTGAGGGCAGGGACTGTTTTTGATTTCTTTGGATTCTCATTGCTTAGCACAGTGCCTAACACATAACATATAAACACTTGAACACGAATTTCCCTCCTCCTTTTCAATTTTGGATTCTAACCTTCTGTAATATTTTTGTATACTTACATTGATATCTTAATATGGTAGCTATCCCTCCAATTTCATATTATTTGTTAATTTTATAAACATGCTATCTGCATCTTCATCTTGGTCAATTATAAAAGTATGCAGCACAACATGGCTAAAGACAGATCCCCAGAAATATCACATTATGATTTTCCTTCTACATTGGCATTGATCTATTAATAAGAATCATTCACATAAATAGTACTTTACATACATTATTTCATTTGGTCCTTACAACATCACCGTCAGGTAAACAGAATAGCTGTCATTATCCCTATGTTATGAATGAAGAAACTGTGGCTCAGAAAAAGCTAAAAATATTGTATTTAGGAGCCAAATCTAGTTCTTTGTTGATTATAAATCCACTTCTCTTTCCATTACAATTCTAACAGTCATTAAACTTCTTAAGAATCCTCTTAACACTGCTATCTACTGCACTTCTCTTCCACTTATTCACAAAGATAATATAAAAGACTTTATCAAATACTTTCTGACATATAGGTAAATGATATCTACTGTATTCCCTTGATATACCAGTCTACTAGCACTAGAAAATGCAATTTGCTAGAAATCACCTGTTTTTAATAACATTGCACTTTTAATGCTTTCCAAATACTAAAACAAAAGTCCTTCTAATAGTATGTCCTAGAATTTTGCTAAAAACACAAGTTCATCATTCTATAATTTTAGAAATCCACTCTTTTCATTTTTTAAAAAATCGAGCTATTTTGCTATTCTCTATGTTCTCCTCTTCTCGATGATTTTTCAAAGATTAGCAGCATATAGGGATTTATACTCATAAGTTCTTAGGATCAAAGGATCATAGATCCAGAATTAAAAGGGGCTTCAGAAGTCACTTCCTTTTGCATATGAATAAACGGATCCTTTCGGTGCTCTGGTATTTTTCATATGTATCTGGTTATATAAAATATTCAAAGATATCTAGGTTCTTTATTATACTCTCATTTGACTTTCTATTAACCACCTTTATTTTACCTTTCTCAAGCCAAAAACGGTTTTAAAAAATCCAAAATTTTTTTAAATAACAATTCTATTTTTGGTTTGAATTATCTCCTATGATAACAATTCAAATATTTACTATTTGTTCTGTATAAAAGTACTTCCTTTTATTTATCCTAAAATTATTTCCTCTAAATATCAAGTGTTTGCTTTTGGTTCAAGTAATATTTAAGAACAAGTTTGTGTTCACCTCATTCAGGCTATTTATGATTTGCCACAACTGCTTAGCCATTCCAGTTGCCCTTCTCTAGATTTATCTATTTTGTGTGGTGACCGGAACCGTATACAGCATTATACAACAATTCAATTGAATACAAAAATGCACAAAATAGAAAAAGAAATCAGAAATGGAAGAAATATCTAGAAAGAACAAGTTATTATATTATCAGAAAAGGAGCTAATAACTAACTACATGCCAACTAGAAGTGATCAGACGGGAAGTTTGTTAAGTTCGAAATAAATCTATAGAACAAAATCTAACATTTCTTCTGATTATGCCAAAAGATGCCTTATTAACAACAGCTACTTCAAAATCATCATTAACATGTGTATGAAAATATCAAATCAGTAAAAAAAATGTGAAATGTTGTTTTGTTGTTCTATATTTTCCTTCAATTCTTTTTAAAGCAATGAATATTGGCAATATTTTATCTTTTCTGCTTATGTACATATTATTGAGGCAGCTGAGTGGATGAAACTTTCAATTAGAAATCAAGAGATTTAGATAACTTTCTTATCACCATCACTAATTTGCTTCGGGACACTGAGTAAATCAATTAGCTTTAACTGGTGTCATTTTTCTTCTTTATAAGGAAGGTCATAATGATACTTTGCACTACCCTCCCTCCAAGAAATGGAATAAGGATTTATGATCCTGTTTGTAAGGTATCTTCACCTTGAATCAGTTGAAGGGCAATCTGTTAGCCTCTTTCTTCAGTGACAGATTTCTACATGAAGCTTTTAGATCTCTCTAAGATTTTATCATCTCATTAGAAGTATGGCAAGTTAGTTTTCTTTATTGCTGTGACAACATACTATGTAGCTATACAGATAAAAAACTTTACCTTAAAACTTCTCTTTAAAATACTAATATATGAAGCACACAATCTGCAAGTAATGTTAGAGGCTACTTCGTATTTATGCTGACAATGAACTTGTCATACCTGGGTTTGCAGTCTTTTTTGACAGTGATGGTAAAGGTGTTTTATATTATCTTCTTTGTAAAAGGCAAATAGCATATTTCATAATACAAATATTTATTACCCATGAGATATCTGAAGAAGGACTGAGACAATCTAAATTTTCTAGAGCATCTTTTGCCTCAGTGATATTTCTGCTGGTAAGTAAATCTGTTGTAAAAAATATAGCCTACAGGTTATGATTCTACAAACTCTCTTTTCAAACATGTAATTTGCAGAATTGTCTGAACAAATACAAAATACAAGGAATAATATTCTAATAGGATATTCATAACAATGAAAAATAAAATACATTGATCTACTAGTAGAAAATATTTCTGCTGCAATGGGAGGAGGTGATACACCATACCAGTAAAATGATAACTCACTAGTATAATCATAGATCCTTGTAGCACATATATATGTGTATACAGAGAGATATGCACACTTATTAACCACCTCAATTTTTATAACATAAATGGTTAATAAAATATTTTTGAGAAAGATGCTTTAAAATTATGGTTTCTTTTCTTGGAGTAGAAAAAAAGGACCCTATAAACAATTGGGATTAGAAAAGCTAATCTATTCTTAGCGTGTCAAAACCCATAAAACATATATATGTATAAACATGTGACTATATATATAGTGATATAGAGATTTGTGTGTACATTCACCTATATTCAAGTTAAACAATGTATTAAAGCACAAATGTCAGATTGCGTTTGTTGCTATAGTTTACTGAATACATTTTATTGAAGTCCTATAAAAATAATTTCAACAGTTATCTTTACATTTAAGAAAGATATCATCACCCAGGCTATGCTCTGAAGGTTCCACAAACTAACCATAGTTAAATCACTCCTGATTTTACCTATATAAAAGAATCCATAAAGACATATGGAATTGAAAGGATTCTAGGAAGAAGGTAGAGTAGGTCAGAAAATGTCAAGTTCTCAAGATTTTCCTCCCCAAAAAAGATAAAATAGCACCTTTGGGTGAACATAGAGCCACGAAAACAAATAAGAGTAGGGGCAAAACAGGGATTCTCTTGGGACAATCAGAGAAGACCTGAAGAAAAATCCCAGGACTAGATTTCCTTCCTGTGAAGATTAAACACCTCCAGGTCAAGGTTCACTTTACCAACAAGAGTCAAACTTCTTAAACAAGTGGCACATCCTGGGGTTAGGTGCATTTGGAGGCTGCCTCAGCTGCCACAGAAACTTTTACTCCTATGACATTAAGGGGAGTTAGGCATCTGACCTGCATAAGATCTAGGGAATGCTGACAAGGAATGCTAGACCCAGCTGTGCTAAAGAGGGGGGTGGGGCAACAAAGGGTTGGGTTAGAAGGTACCAGCATATGCCTGGAGAGTGCAAAAGCAGTGGGGTGGGGACACTGCTGGCTGTGAGCACCTTCAGGAGGCCGGACACCTTGGTTTAACTTCAAGGTCAGAGGGAAAAACTGAAGAGGATAAGAGGCACCATCCCCCAAACCCCAGGACTAGAGGTAATTATAAAAACTAGATTATTACACACACACAAAATGCAAAAGGCAAAGGAGAAAGAATCCTACCATAGAGAGCTATTAATAGGAATAGAGAAGGCTGTGGTTCACCCTCAGTGGAAGATACTAAAGCAAAGAAATCCTCTTCTTCCCCAAAGAGTAATGTCAAATGGTCACCAGTCCAAAAAGGAGTCATGGAAGAACTTTAAAAAGACTTTAAAAATCAAATGAGAGAGATTGAGGAAAAACTAAAAAGAAAAATAAGAATAATATAAGAAAAACAAGATTATGACAGGAAAGTCAACCAATTAGGAAAGGAGATCTAGATTTTTTTTTTAGATTTTCCCTTTTTTTTTGCTTTTTGGAGGGGGGAAGGTAGGGCAATTGGGGTTAAGTGACTTGCCCATGGTCACATGGCTAGTTTTATGTTAAGTATCTGAGGCCGCATTTGAACTCGGGTCCTTCTGACTCCAGGTCCAGTGCTCTATTCACTGTACTGCCTAGCCCCTTCCAGCCCCCCTCCCCCCCCCATCTAGAAACTTAAGGAAGAAAAATGACTCCTTGAAAATCAGAATTGGACAGGGGAAGCCAGTCAAGTTATAAGAAATAAAGAGATTAAAAATATATATATAAAGAATGAAAAAATAGAAGAGAATGTGAAACATCTCATAAGAAAAGCAATGGATCTAGAAGGGAAAACATAAGAATAATTGGATTACCTAAAAGTTCTGATCCATAAAAGGAGTCTTGATACACTAATGCAAGAAATAATTAAAGAAAATTGTCCTGAAGCATTAGAAAAAAAGGGGAAAGTAGAAATAGAAAAAATCCACCAATCACCACCTCAAGGAAAACTCACTGGAATATTATAGTTAAAACCCTAAACTCCAAAATCAAGGACAATATATTACAAACAAAAAGAAAAAAACAATTTATATATGAGGGTACCACGATAGGAATCACACAAGTTCTAGTGTTGGTGACACTAAAAGATTGCAGGTCTTAGAACATTATATATTGAAAAGCAAAAGAACTGGGCCTCTGGTAAAAAATATCATAGCCAGTGAAGATAAGCATAATTTTGAATGGAAAAAAGTGGAAATTTGATCAACTGTCAGAGTTTTAGGACTCTTGTTAGAAAAAACCCTGAACTCAATATAAGATTTGACATACAAGAACCAAGAGAAATATAAGGTACATACCAATGACCAATTACAAGGAAGTTAATAAGAAAAGAATATTTACCTTTATTGTATAGAAAGTGTAAAACCTATGTCTAAGATTATTACTAGTAATTGGGTAGCTTATAAGAAAATTGGAGTATGATACGACTTTAAAAAGTAAAACCATTCAAGAACAGCTAAAAGAGTAATTATCCTATAAAAATTAGATACTAGAGGAAGAACTAATACAGAGGAATTAGATGGGGGTGGGGGCTGGAAACCTATTTTAATCATGAATGCATTTAAGAGGGGTAAATATGATACATCTAGAAGAGTATAAAAGTCTTCTAAATTTAGAAAAGAAATAAAACTAAAAGGTTAGGTAGAGGTGAGAGGATAAAGGAGGGATCTTTAGAGGGGAGGGTGAGGGAATAGGTTAAAAGGGATGGGTATGGAAGGGTCTTTAGATTTAGGGGAATGGGGGATAAGGGAGGGAGCTTTAGATGGGAGGGGTGCTGAATGGGTTAAAGGGGAGCACAAAAGGGTGTTTAGATTTAGGGGAATAGTAAAGCAAGGGAGGGATTGCTGGAGTGAGGGTAGGTTAAGTAATAGGAGGGCAAAGTAGTGGGTAGTAGAGGAGTTAGGAGAATTAGGAAAAAAGATATGCACAAACAAAAAACTATTAGGGAGTAGAATCTCTTAGGAAAAGTAAATGTTTATATTTATATGTGTGTGTGTGTATATAAGTATACTGTATGTATAATACCTATATAGAAATATATCCATGCTCAATTGTAACCTTGGGGTGGTAGGTAGGGAGGAGAAGGGGGGAAAAGAACAAAGTAAAACTGCATAGTAGAGAACAAAAGAAAACCTACAAGGAAGCAAAGAAAAGATGGATATTTTTCAACCTAACGCACAGTATTTAGTACACAGGCTTTCTTGGAATGATAAATTATTGCTATATATTTTGAATCCTCTCCTATGTTTTGATGTGCACATGACTTTTTTTCTTGTCTTATTTTATATTTAAGTTTAATACTTAAGTTTATAATGCTTATTTTTCTTTTCTTATTATGTATTTACGTTTTAGCATTTGTCTAAAATTTTTTAAATGATAAAAAAAGAAATATGGAATTATAATATTCCCCTGTGCTTCAGGTTACTTTTCTTCATTATTTCCCTTACTTATATGCCTTAAATCCTTTTCTCATATTTCTGATTCCTGTTTCCTTAGCTGTAGCATTATATTTTATTTTAATGGTCCCATTCATATGCAGACTTTTTGTGTAAATAGTTTTCACAGACAAAATACTTTTCCATGATCCACCAATTTCCTTCTTGAATTAAAGTGGCTTTATTTGTCTGTTTTAAGTTTATCTCTAATCTCTAATGGTCTTGGCTTTTTCATCATTAATACATTTCACACCAATGTTAACTACTCTTTATTTAACTACCCCATATCTGTCTGCTTTGTAAAATTACATACCCATAATAGTTTTTGCCATATACATCCAATTAATTCTATCATATTTCTATGTTTTTCCCAATTATGTAATGTTTCAATCTTATCATTTTGGGCTTCATTTTAAATCAACCTCTCTTCTATTTATTTGTGATTTATTTTTATCCTTGAAATACCTACCCCAATGTATCCTTTCTCTTTGAAAAGTATGTCTTTCATAGTGAGGCAAAACTCTTGATTTATCTCTATATCTTGACCAAGTCATTCTGTTTTTTCTTTTTTCTCAGGTGCTGTTAATTTATTTCTTTTCATTACATATTCCTTAAGAATATGTTATTCTTATATAAAATAATAAATAATAAAATGACTAGCCCAGGAACACAACTCTTGTTCATCCCTCTGTACTAGAAGAGTACTAATGATATAATGTTGATGTCATGGTACAGTGTGTTCACCTGTGGCTGATCAATCCAATGTGAACTCAGAAGCTTTACCATTGGTCAGGCACAAATAGTCCATTTGAACATGTGGGATAGAGATGTCTCTAGATTTGCACATTTCCTTTGCGCTACTATAATTCTGCTTTGCTCCTGGAGAACAGCACCTTCTTTGACATGTAGGTATATCATGCAGGGCTGTCCTGTGTCAGTATCTCCCATGACTCACAATTAATACTAAACTTCTTCAGAGAGACCTTGAGAGTGATCTTGTACCACTCCTTCTAATGTTCTGGGAACACCTGCCTTGTGTGAGTTCTCTGAAAAATAGTCTTTTAGGCAACCATGGATTTGGCATTCAGGTTATGTGGCCAGCCCATCAGAGTTGCACTCTCTGCAGGAGAGTTTGAATGCTTGGTTGTTCAATCAAGAGAAGACCTCAGTGTCTGATACCTTATCTTTCTATGTAAACTTCAGAATCTTCCTAAAACAATTCAAATGAAAGCAAATATTCTGGCATGGTGTTGGTCGACTGTCCAGGTTTTGCAGGCATACAACAATGAGGTCAGCACAACTGCTCTGTAGATGTTCAGTCCCATAAGCAGCCTAAATACCACTTTTCTCCCATACTTCATTTAGGAGCTTCCCAAACATTGAGCTTGCATTAGAGGTAGGATTTGAAATCAAGTCTTCCTACTTCCTAAACTAACACTTTCTAACTAAAATACTGCCTCTTACATTTTAATATAGACATTTAAATAAACATATAGAAAAAGGTACAAAGTCCTGTGGGACTGAAGGCTAGGCATCTTTTAATCCTCCTTCTTCTCTATGATTATGATAAAATATGCAGAGCAGAATAGTAACATTGAAATGCGATTTGAGTAGGTAATATTTGCAAATCAGGTTTCAGTGGAAGAATTCTAATCTTTTTTTTTTCTTATAGCAATAGAAACAGATAACTAATAACGACTACTAAAATTATTAGCTCTAATTAAAACTGTCTCTGGAAAAGGATTTTCTTCCATATCAATATTTCATCAAATTAATATTATTTTATTTTTATAGCTGAAATTAATAATATATTATTGAGTGATTAATGGTTCTCATCTCTTTTCTATTCTTATGAACTGAGATACATATTTCAAAGGTGGTAGCAACACTAATTTATTGATACTAGAAGGTTTTGTTTTTTTTTAATTTCTAACATATATTTGAGTTAGCACAGGGATCTTTCTTTAAAACAAAGTAGTATGATACAAAATTACAAAGGTTGAAATACAGGTATTTTGAGAAGTTTCTCCACTGTTTTTGGTCAGGAAATATTGTGAAGTAGTTTTTCTTAATAGACCTTAATTCTTTCAATGTTCTATCCCACTCTATCCCTTGTTCAAGCATCATTTTTTCATGCCTGCTATATTTTCCTCCTTATTAAACCCCAGGCTCAAAAAGAATTGTATAAATGTATTTTTATAAGAATATAAATGACTAAGGTGACAGAACCACAAATGAACTAATTAAAACATATATTGAGTATTTACTGTTGGTCAAGCACTGGAGTTATAGATTGAAAATCTAACAACACATATAGGAAAGTAGAAAGCCAGGGAAGAGTATTTTGTTCTGAGAAATCTTAGAAGTCATAGGTATGGTAAGTAAAATCACTGGGCAGTTGACTGACATAGTTTTTCCAGTATCAATGGTAGTATTGATCTAATTATAGTTCCCAAAGCAAGAGGGAGAGGTGGAGGGGAGCTGTATACTTTCATTTAATAGCAATGGATAGAAAGAATATGATGGAGGTGGATAAGTAGAAGCATTATATGGGGATCTGGGGCTAATAATCAGAATGGTTAAGTCATAAATATTTATTAAGCACCTACTACATCTTAAGTGCCAGCGACTCAAGGAAAGACAAAAACAAAACAGCAACAATAACAAAAGTCACTGCTAGGGAGATAACAGGCAAAGAATTCTATAGAAAGAAGACATATACAGGATAACTGGAGATGATCTGAGGAAAGGCACTAGTACCAAGGTGGGGGTGGGGAAGAAAGTGAGGAAAGGCTTCATGAAGAAGGCAGGATTTTTTCCCCTGATACTTAAAGAAAGCCAAGGAAGCAAGAATGCAGCATTGAAAAGGGGGTAGGGGGAAAATTCAGGCATGAGGGGCAACCAGTGAAAATGTATGAAGTCAAGAGAAGGTGTGTCTTGGATGAAGAACAAGATGGCCAGGGTCATTGTATCACAGAGTATGTGGAGAGGAAAAGAAGAAAGATTGGAAAGGTAGGAAGCTTATAAAGAGTTTTAAAAGTCTGGGCCTCAGAATGTATGTCCCCAAACTGATTGGATTAAATACTTCCTGAACATGATCTCGGGAATAAGAACTTGCAATGACCATATGAGAACAAATCAGGGAATGGACTGGACTAAGTCACACAAGTGATGAACAGCAGAACTAGGATCTGAACCAGGTCTTCTGAGTTGAAATACAGTATTTTTCCATTTTGCTATAATCTCTTCAGGGTACTTATATTTTAAAGGAAAAGAAAATCTTAAATAAATGGATCTCTAATTATGCAACTTCGGGAATGAGCAAGATATTAGAAATGTTTTTGTTTATTTAAAAAGGAAATTTTTAGTCTTTAAAATCAAACCATGTTGCTACTTACCCAATCCTGAATTGCAGACTTAGAAGGAACTCTAGAAGTCATGTATAGAAACCTCATAGTAGTTTTAGTTTATCTGTCTTCTTAAATAAGGATGACATATTTTGGATTGACTGGAGCCTAATTTACAATCATGACCCTAATTTCTTCACCATTATTTAATGAATGATAGTCTTATGTTTTCTATTTGTTAGCTTCTGCTAACAAGTAATAGACCGATTGCTCTAAGTGGGGGATTTGGGGGGGTGGAGGGCTAGGTGGCACAGTGAATAGAGCACCAGCCCTGGAGTCAGGAGAACCTGAGTTCAAATTTGGCCTCAAGACACTTAACACTTACTAGCCATGTGACCTTGGGCAAATCACTTAACCCTAATTGCCCTGC
>NW_027187309.1:5389858-5452774 GCF_028583685.1 Petaurus breviceps papuanus
GGTGAGTGTGTGCAGGTCAGTCGAGTGTCTGCTTTTGTGCCTTCTGCTTGGGGGAGTTGGGGGCTGCTGTTGGGTTGGGGGGGGGGGGGGGGGGGGGGGGGGGGGGGAACCAGACTGATTGCTCTACACCGAAGTCCTACAGAAGGTAGTATGCTATAGGGGGAAAAGCACTGGATTTGGAGTCAGATGAACTGAATTCAAATGCTGCCTCTGTATATGACTTTTTTTTTTAGTAGGGAGTAGACTGGGGACAGGATGGAATAATACAGAAAATAATAAAGAACTTGTGGGGTGAGACAGTGTAGTAGGGAAATCTACAGTTATTCAACAAGCGTCTTGAGCACCCAGGGAATGGTGTGAGAGAACATCATGGAGAATGGCAAACCCCAGAAGTTGTCTCAAAAAGGGAATTGAGAGATCCAGAAAGGAAGACTCTGTTACTTCTCCTACAACACAGTAGTGGCTTTAGGTTTACCTCTGGATAAGTAAAATCTCTCTTTTCTTTTTTAGGAAGGTGAAACAGTTATCTATTTAATCTGCCACCTAATTTAGTCATGTCTGAGATAATACTATATATGAGGGAATTAAGGGGTTTAGGACAGCAAGTAGTTAATTGTGGGAACTGAGTAAACCACACTTGATTGCATTTTGTGGATCAGATCTGAAGCTAGCTCCATTCCCTTTCCATTCAATTATGGGTGTAGTCCAACTTCTGTCTTGTGAGAAAAAACAAATTTTTTTTGGTTGTGGGAAATAGGAGAAAACCTTATTGAATTGTTTGAAACTATCCCTGGGTGGCTGGAAAGCTAGACCACCTCTATCTGCTGCTTACAATCCTTTAAAAACTAAGGACTTTGGTTATGCTGATCAGAAACCCAATCAGACGCAAAGATTGGTGCAAGGAGTTTTCTCACAATTGTTTATCTCAAGCAACATATGTCTTATCTGTAAACTGGCCCTGTACTGATTAATAAATTATTGTCTCCACATTCCCTAGATCGTTCGTGGATACTTGAGGGCAGTGGAGCAGCTCCTAGAGAAATGATTACTTCTCTTTTATATTAATAATCAGTTATTGAATTAGGACCCATAGGTTGTTCAGGACATTGAACTGAAGGACATTGTTGATGGATAAGATTGCTTTTTGATCCTGGATGGGAGATCCCACCTAACTAAAGAACCTTACAAAGAATTTAATCTAAAGTGAATTCTGGCTCCCGGTGTTCCACTCAGCCAGGTCTAAGAAGAGTGGACCCCTTTTGTCCAGATTGCTCTAGGCTAGGGTAATCTGAATATGAGATAAATCTCTTTGTCCCAGACTGAGTGATCAGTCACCTCCCTCCTCACCTCATTAGAATAAGCACACCTCTCATTATAACATTGATTCTTCTAATTAATTGTCAACCAATCTGAGCTGATTGCCAACTTTAGGAACACTCATTCTTCCAAGGGCATATAAGCACTGAGTGGGTTTCATGAGGAATCTTTGGTATTCAAAAGTGTCACTGACACTTTTATTATTTTATCACTTATTTACTAGCGTTATTAATAAAATTATTAATTACCCAGAAAGTATGTCTCTCCAACTTTTTATGTCATAGCTCTTTTTCAGATTTAAAGAAGTTGTACCTGTTCATTTTCCCCCTCCCAATTTAGAAAATCCCTAATCTTTCCTCCAATTAGAAATCATATTACCTAATGTTGTATCCTAACTGTTTTCTTTTAATTAATTGGTCTTATTTGATTGTTTTTTATATATAAAAGTCTGTCTCCCCCTTTATTCAGGATCCATTACTAAGCTGAGGAAGGGGCCTCATTCTGATTTGTTAGGTAATTGGCATACGTTGCTTAATAAGTAGATATGCCCAAAGGCTCAAACCAGGCTCGAACCTTTGTTTTCTCAGTCATTTAATCTTTCAACCACCACACATAGACATATTCCAACAATGTTTGAGGCCCCTGGCTAGCTATAAAGATATTTTGAGATCAGCAATATATCTCCACACTTTTTCCATATCCTTTTCCTGTTCTTTCCTCATCTCTCATATACTTATGATCTTATCTTCTTCCCTGTCATCAAAACTTGCTTTCAAATAGTTGATAAATTGAAAAGGATTTGAGATAGGAATTCATACTAAGGTACATGACTGTTAAAGAATCTAGAATATGTGAGCATGTGCACACAACATACATTTATATATGTGTACTACATATTTCTGTGTGCATATATTTAATAACTTTAAAAGATGCTTATTCTTTTTACATCACATTCTCCAGTGTAGCCTTCCTATATCCTGAATTGAACTATTCTTTGAAAAGAAGAATATATACGATGATGTATACAACATATATCCATAATCTCCCACCTCTTGAATGAGATTCTTGAGGAAAATTTCATTATCTTTCCTAAGGACCAAAATTGGTTATTATAACTATTCAGAATTCTTCTCTTCAATGTTCTTTTTATTTTTGTTATAGTACACATTGTACATTCCCCTGGTTCTGTTTACTTCACTTTGTATCTGTTCACATAAGCTCAACATGATATTTTTGCAGTGTCTGGGCATGATGGATATTTCCTGAATGAATGAGTGCTAGTTTAATGTGGTATTGCTTTCACAGGTATATTTCAAATGATAATGTTTTAAAGTACCACTTCTCTAGAATTTAGTAGAGACAATTTTATCTTGCTTCTTCTTCTCATCACAGACTTTCATTTATTAAATAATGCAGATTTTATATATTGAATTATGACTGTTTCTTACTTTACTGCTTGCATAATGAACATGAAAAATGCTAATCCTTTCTTATATCCATCTCAAAGAGCCCATAAGAAGAGCTTAACACACACAATGTAATTACTAAATTAAAATGTTTATGAATCAAGTCACATTTTGTACACATCATAAGAGATTATAATTTAAAGGAACAGAGTTGAAAATACTTTTTTAAAGTGAAAAAATTTTCATAAACCAAGTTTCATAATCCCCCCCAATTTCCCTTTTTATAATGATGCATTTATCTATTAGAATACTGCTGGGTTTTAAAAAACTAAAGCATATTCCTTCTATTTTGATTCCTCCTAACAAAGTTTCTGATATCAGTCACTTGGGTGTTCAGAAACTTCAATATTTCAACGGTTCTATAATTAGAGAGGTGGCTATGCCCTTCACAGGTGCATATTATGACTCATCATCACTTTCTCCCTGTGTGAACCGCATCTTTCCAAAAATCCTCTAAAGAGACTGTACCTAATATATTATTTTGAGGGATGCTTCTGGGTATCTTGATATGAATCTGCATTTTATATTTAATACTTTTACATATATAATGTGTTGGGAAATAAAAACTGATTCATACAATATATGCTCCTTGAGGACAGAGATAGTTTTGTTTTTCTCGTATTTCCATTAACCAACCTCTAATCTGCAGCAACTATATGGCTCAGTGGATAGAGTGCTGGGCCTGGGTTAGGAAGATCTGAGTTCAAATCCCACCTTAAATACTTACTAGTTGTGTGACCCTGAGTAAGTCACTTCACCCTATTTGCCTCAGTTTCCTCATCTGTAAAATGAGTTGGAGAAGGAAGTGGCAAGTCACTTCAGTATCTTTGCCAAGAAAACCCCAAATGGGGTCATGAAGAGTCACACATAACTAAACAACAACAAAAGCCATACATGTACATAGTAGCCATGTACATAGTAGGGGCTTAAAATGTATGTTGCACTGAAATGCTATTCATGCTGATAATGTAGTTATCCTTTAAGATTTCTGAATCATTAAAGTGTTAAATAATTATCCCTACCTCAGCTGTTGCATATTTTTATTTTATCCTTAGAGCTCTGAAAACTGGTAATCCACCCATAGCACTTATAAATAGTAATCTTATTAAGCATTGCTTTGCTTATGGGAATGTAATTGAAATATTGAATTTTGTTTAAATTATTGTCTAAATATTGAAATATCAACACTCCATTCTTCAAACATTTGGGATACAGGAAAATTGTCTGAATTCTTTCTCCACTTTCTTATCTGTGATTTAGATTTGAAACTGAAACTAGTCACTATGACATAGGTCTGAAATGTGCTTTAGTAAAATAAAAAAAAATTAAAACAAAACCTAATTCAAACTAGTATGTTATTTCCTAGTATATTCTGACACTTAATATTCCCTCTAACACATTGTGTTGTGTAGTGTTGTGTTTCTAACCAGTTTCAGACTCAACAGGTCTTATAATACAATTACTGAAAACCACAATAGGCAGCTTCTATTCATCATTGTTTTCATTTTGCTCAGGTGCTCAAAATGGCCTAAGGCAAAGCCACTGGATTCCTGTGTGTCTAAGTCACTGAATAAGAATGAGTTTCCAAATTCTTCTTCATGAAGCTCTGCAGCATTTATTTAACTTGACCCCAATTCAACCCAATTTTTTGAGTCTGAATTTAACTTTTAAACTCAGTTTTTTCTCAGTGATCAACCTTTGCCTCTAATTGATATTCATTTTTCCCTTTCAAAATTTCTATTAACTAACACCATACACACCAAATTCTTAAAACATCAGGATTCAAACTATATATATATATATATACACACACACACACACACACATATATATATATATACACACACGTCACTCTTCAAAGACAGAAATCTGCTCAGAGAACAGTTGTTTTTTTTTTTTTAATAATCCTACTCTGACTATGGCAAAAGCAAAGGCATCTCCTACTGCCATTTCTGCCAAATTATATCTACTGAATTGAATAGAATACCCTGAACTATGCCTCTTCATGGCAATGAGTCAAACTAAAATTCACAAAAGCTGAAACAACATAAACTCTAGCTGGTTCCATTTAATCTGGAAAAGCTGCAAGCCTTATTGTTATTGACTGAAGCCTTTTGGATGGCTGAAGAGGAACCTAGAGAAGTAGAGATGCTCTCTTTACCCAATGGTTCAAAAATTCTATGACCATGGCAATGTCATCTGTAAACTTTTTTGGAATGGAGTTTCTCACTAGAAGTCCTGGACCTATTTTAAAGATACAACTGACTTCTGAATGATCCCTAAAACTTCCTTTTGGCTTTAACCACCTTTAACTGGCTTGGTTTCTGAATCAACTATCTACTTGTCAGGGGGCAGTTCATATTTATAAGTAGTTTAAAATGTAGAAAAACACTTTCATCCGCGGCAGCTAGGTGGTGCAGTGAGTAAGAGCACAGGCCCCTGAGTCCTGGGATCCATTCTGGCCTCAGATACCTAACACCCACACACACACACAAAAAAAAAAACCTGGCAGTGTAACCTTGGGCAAGTTACTTAACCCCAATTGCTTTAAAAAAAAATAACAGAACAAAACACTTTCATCCAAGAAATCCTGGGAAATAATTAGTGTAAGCATTTTCATTCCCATTTTACAGATGAACAAATTGAAACTTGTAGAGGGTGACTCACTGAATGTTACACAGTAAGTCAGAATCAGAACTGGTTTTCAAAACCAGTTCTCTCTTGACTCCAACTGGAAGGTATTTCTACTACAACATAGTTATTCACTATAACTATGACATAAAACAATAACTGAAATAACATTTTACATTTTTATAATATTTTATGGTATAGAAAATGCTTTTTCATATATTATTTGATTCAAATTCACAATAATCCTATGACATATTCAAAGCATATATTATTATTGAAGAGGCAGAATGCTGTAGTGGAAAGAGAGGATGGATAGGGAATTAGGAAGATCTGTGTTTGAATCATGCCCTAGACATTTATCAGTTGTGCAATCCAGGGCAATTCATTTCAACTCTTTTCATTTCAGCTTCTCCCTCTTCAAAAGAGGAATGATGTCATTGAATCTCTCGCATTTGTTTATTGTGAGGATCAAATGATATAATTCATATAAAACTCTTTGTAAAACTTCAATTGCTAGTGAACTATCATTTTTATCATCAGACTTGAAATACATATTGGCCATTCCAGAAGAACTGTGCCAAGACTCTAGGGGAAGTAGGCCACAAAATGAAACATAAACACTGACTTTATCCAAGCTCCTATTTTCATTCACGCTATTGAGATTTCTGCTGGTATTGTGACTTTTGTTACTTCCTACCTGTTCACTTCTATTCCTTATATATTTTGTAATAAATATACTTTATGTAACTTGCTGCTTTTAGGGGGACAAGCAATGGTCCTTGTGGGATACCCAGCAACAAGCTACACTTAGCTGTTCCTAGAAAGACTACAGTATTGGGGCAAGAGGCAGAAACCATATCAATTGTAGTTAGAGAAATACACCTACACCTAGCTCTTTTTTTTTCCTTCTGAGATGAAAGAGTTGAAGAGTGAATAACTGCAAAAGAGCAGAATCAGAGAATGTTGACTATCCTTTTAGGCAATTTGCAATGAAAAGAGGAGATATACATTTCACCAGTATATATTAAATCTACCTAGACATTCAGCATCTATAGATCCTATCAGTATTACTAGATGAAACCAAAGAGCAGCTGAACATTTTTACAAAAGTCAAGTCCATCTTTTCATAGGTGTCTGCTTTTAATGTGTTTATATATATATATATACATATATATGTGCGTATATATATATAGTGATCATATAACATCCTTTGATCATTGTCATTTTAAATCCAATATGCAATGATTACTTTAATTTTTTTACAAGGTAGTTGATTTTGACCATGTTTAGTATATCACCTATTAGACCATCAAACATTTGGGATTTCTATACACTAATCTCTAAAGTAGATGTATTAAGGGCTTAGTATTAGGATTTTGAATTGCAAGGACCTAAGAACTGGCAATGTCCTCCAGATTTCTACTGTTTACATTTTTACCTTGGTCACAGAATCAAATTCTGTACATCAGAATACATGCAGAGCATATAACATATTATTTCACTCTAAGGTGGTATTAAATTCATAACATTTCTGCATTTTAGTAAGAATAAGTACCATATCCAATACTTCATTTTGAATTTTTAAAATTATGTAAAAATAAAATTTGTGTTCCATAATATCTAGATTATTCATTTTCAACCTAAATTCTAAAAAATTTTTTTAAAAGTCCATATTTTTCTAATGACTTCATCTTACATTATTATAGAACACTGCATAAAGAGGCAAAGAACTGTATATAAGTCTGTATGGATCATACAGAACCATGAAATATGTCATTTATTATATTTGTATATGATTACAGATGAGACCTCCTATTTAAAGGACAACATGGCCACTTGTAATATTTTGAAATAATGTTTTTAAGAAATGTTTTTATATAAACAATATTTTAAAGTACATTTTGCATTAGGCTTCTTCATATTTTTACTTGTATCATAAGTCATATGTATAGTTTTTCACAAATGTAATATTGGATTGTTACTTAATGCTGAATATTTGCATAAAGCTTCTAGAGATGTTTAGACATTAACATGAAGCTAAAACATTTTAAAATTCCTTTTCTCCTTCAAAAAATGATGCTTAATGACTTTATTAATTATAGATGAATTCCAGAAAAAAGAAGACATATAAAACAATGACTTATGAGGATGGCAAGCCCTAAGGAAGGATTTTTTTAAGGATAGAAATCTATAGGTGTGCCACTTAAGATTGCAATAACCCATCACCAAGACTGAAGGATATCAAGGATCTTTCCTATAAGTGAACACCATTTGAATAATTCGTGTTGCTCTTTGCATCAATAAAATGCCATTTGCTGGAGTAGAAAGTATGTATGACTGTGCTGGAATACTACTATGCTTTAAGAAATGATGAGCTCAAGGATCTTAGAAAAACATGAATAGGAGCGGCTAGGTGGCGCAGTGAATAGAGCACTGGCCCTGGAGTCAGGAGGACCTGAGTTCAAATATGACCCTAGACACTTGACATACTTACTAGCCGTGTGACTTTGGGCAAGTCACTTAACCCCAACCGCCCTCCAAAAAGGAAAAAAAAGAAAAGAAAAACATGAATAGACTTGCAAGAAATAATGAGGATCAAAATGAGCAGAACCAAGAGAATATTGTATATAGTAACAATATTGTTTTAAGAATAACTTTGAGAGAATAAGTCATTTTGACTGTTATAAATACCCAAATTAACTGCAAAAGACATATGAAGGAGCTATCTGCATACAGAGAAATAAATAAAAGTATGTATAGAATGATTTTACACATATATACATATTTATGCCTAATGGTAGTCAACTCTAGGATGGAGAGAGAGGAAAGGAAAAAAAGGGAAAATAAAATAAATTTACATGATCATTTTATTATACATTATGGACATGTTTGTTTTATTCCACAAATTAAAAAATAAGATAATTTTTTTAAAAGTTAGAAGACATGACTAATTCTAGTTGGTGTTCTCAAGTAAGTCACTAATTATATGAGCCTCAGATTTTCTCATGTTTAAGGTTGAAGAAATTACCCATCCTTACCTACTTTGTAACATTGTCCTTAGGATGAAAGTGATGTGAAAACCAATAAAACTTTTGAAAAGTCCTACGTATGCCTCATGTGGGTCCAAATATATGCCTCTGTGAATATGGGCTCTGTAATTCTTGTACTATCTGATCAAAGATTCTTGAGCTTCCTTTTTTCACAGGAGAACCAGACAATGGAGCAGCCTAACAACTAGCCAATCAGGACTTCCCACTCCCAGGGCTGCTTAACATAATAGTGATCCTCTGTGAAGTAAACTTTAGCTGAACTCAGAGATGCCTGGGGTTTTTGAAAACAGTTTTTTGCTTGACCAGCTCAGAGAGAAAAGCAAGCGTCTTAGTTCCTGAACATATCTAAGGGGAAAGAGACATCTTGGTTCCCGACTTATCTAAAGAACAGCAATCCTCCTGCTTTCTAATTTATTGCATTTACAGATATTTTCTCCCCAGATCCCTACTTTCCACCCAATTTATGTATAAATACCTCACCCTTTTCTACTTCCTTCTGAGCAGATAAGAACATTGCCCCATTGCTACAGCTTGCAAACTTTTTCTCAGGCAATAGATGAAGTTATAATCTTTGTAAACTGTGAATGGACTCTGGTTCATTCCAGGCACCCCTTTTGGACTTGGGATTTCTTTTGTTTTAGCAGTTTACAGGAATTTTTATTTAACACCTCCTATGTGAGTTCATTCTTTCTGTTGAAAGTGTATGTTTCAGCATAAGAATGAGCTTCAATGTTTACAGGGAGGAGAATTCTATCACTTCTATTATTATGCTATTTAACTAAATGCTTTTTTAAATAGTATTTTATTTTTTCCAATTACATGTAAAGATGAGTTTTAACATTCATTAAAAAAAAATATGTTCCAAATTTTCTCCTTCCTCCTTCCATCCCACCTCCTTGAGACAGTTAGTAATTTGATATAGGTTATATATGTAATCATGTAAAATATATTTCCACATTGATTAAAATGCCTTTCTTTTGAACTGTGCACTCCACTAAACTTATAAGTGAAAGCTTATTAATCATAATTTGGCAAGAATTCTGACCTACAAAGTACATAGAAGATGGGCAATATTTCTGGGGAGTTTATGGTTTAGGAGAAACCTGATTAAATTATTATAATTATAAGATATTAATACTATAGGTATCAGAATGTGGAGGAAAGAATCTTGGACAGAGAGCCATGAGATAGATCTATATTGAAATTCTTGCTATGCTGCTAAGTGACTGGGTGACCCTAAATAAGTCATTTTCTTTCTTTGACCTCCACTTTGTTATCTGTAAAATAAATTCTGTATATCTGTAAAAAAACTGGCACACTACACATTAAGGGTTTTGAATACCAAATTAGGAGTTTCATATTTGATCTGGGAGGCAACAGAGAACTACTGGAGCTTCCTGAGCAGGGCATTGACAATGTCAGACCTATGTTTTAGCGATATTGGCAGCCTTATGGAGCATGCCTTAGAAGAGTGGAGAGACCTGGGGCAGAGAGACCAGTTAGGAAGCGATTGTAATATCCAGACTATAGATGATGAAAGTCTAAAATATTTAGTAGAAAAAAAGATGTTGGGTCTACCTAGACTGAGAATCAACTCCTGGTTCACACTTAATGGCCGTGTGACTTAGAAGAAATTAATTTAATCTTTACAAGCATCAGTTTCTTTATCTGTAAAATAGGATTAATAATTCTACCACCTTGATCACAGGGTTGGCATTACAAAAGCATCTTAAAGTTGTGTAAATACGACAGTTATTACTGAAATAATAACTTAATAGAGCCATATTCACCATAGCTCTTCATGAATTTTAGCAAAATTGTCCTTTTATCACAGAAGGTCATTTCTAAGGTTAAGCACCTTGACAAATTAATTTAAGCCATGTGTGTCATGCATTAGACTAACAATTCTCTGCTGGAGGATATTAAGTCTTGTTGCTGGTGAGAGAAAAGTGCAAGCAAGTCCAGCTGGGGGATGCCTGAGGTGGTACCATCCTTGTTCAACCACCAGGGCAGGAAACTCAGCAAGTGAGCTTTTAATTAGAGTTGGGGAAGGGGACTAGGAAATAAAGATGAAACCACAGAGGCTCTGAAAACTTTCTGATACATACAAATATATATCCTGCTGATGCTCTAAATCATAGTTTTGTTTCATCTTACTTTTTACTTCTGCTGATATATCTCTGAATGATTATAAACTGAAAGATTTTCTGAAAGAAAAAACAATGAGGAAAAACACAAGTGTGTTCATTTTTAAACAAAATAGTCAAACTTCACTTTTTATTTTAAACAAGACCTCCTTAATTCTGTGAGAGTTCCTTTACAAAGACTTGTGACTAAAAGCAAAATACAGAGTTCTCTAATGAGCTATCTAAAAGGAAAAGAATCCAAACAATAATAGAATCCAAGAAGAAGGGAAAAAAATATTATTTTAAACATCTCCATATAGTGATTTTTAGTTTGTCAAAGAATGGGAAAAAAAATCTCATTTTTAACATAATGAACATAATAGTTATTAAAACAGAAAAACATTGCTTCATGAATTTTATTAACTAATAGAAAATAATAGTATCATATGAGGAGAATTTGAAATAACACCTTCTGTCTAGCTATCACCCTAATTCTTAGTAAAATAAAAATTATTTTGGTTCATTCAGTATCTAATACCTCTTATTACTTTCAGTGCTACCTCTCTCCAATTCATCCTATCCAATTAAAAAATGATTCCTAAAATCTCTGTGGCACTGCTGTGTTCAAGAAACTGGGATAATTCCTATTGTCTTAGGATAAAGTACAAACTCCCCAAGCAAGCTTTGACAATCAAAATAGTCTGTCTTTCCAGGCTTATTTTACATTACTACTTTCACACATTCTTTGTGCCAGACAAATTTCCCCATACTCAGCCTCCCCATCACCTCCCCTTTTGTGTGTTTTGCACAGACAGTTACCTTTCCCTGGAATGTTCTTTTACTTTACTCTGCCACTGAAAACCACCAGTTTCCTTTTAGGCATAGCCCACATTCCATCTTTACCTAGAAGTCATTCTTGAGCCCCATGTTAGTACTCTTTCCTTTCTCCTCAAATAATCATGTATGAGCTTTTTTTGTTTTTCATTTATATCTGAGCCTTCATGACCCCATTTGGGGTTTACTTGGCAAAGATATTGGAGTAATTTGCCATTTCTTTCTCCTGCTTATTTTACAGATGAGGAAACTGAGGCCAATAGGGTTACTTGACTTGCCCAGGGTTACTTGGGCACACCTAATAAGTAACAGGCTCTGGATCTGAACTCAAGTCTTCTTGACTCCAGGCACAGGTGCTCTAGTCACTTTGCCATCTAGATCCTTACCTGCTTACTCTTATATCCCATGGCCATTTAGCCAATGAATGGCTTTCCCTAAAACCTGCTATAACATAAAGGTAGAAATGTTCTAAACCAGACAGGGCACCAATAGTCTTTTTCTTGATTCAATCTATTTCATTGTTGTTATGATCTGACCTTGTGGACTTTCTTATCAGTAGGGAATTCCTGGTGCAAAAACAAAACAAACAACCAACCAAAAAACCTCCTCAAAAGATGCTCAGCAATGCAGTCATTAACTTTCCTCTAAAACTTAAGGCCTTAGAAAACTTTGTATATGAAGGGATGATATCTAAAAAAATAAAATGAAGAGGTGAGACAGGAATTATATTGGGAGAAGGAGAAAGGGAGAAACAGAAAAGCGTAAAATATCTTACATAAAAGGGGTAAGAGAAAACTTTGTAAGAGGTGCTGAAAGCTTACGGAACTTCACCATGGTCACTCATTAAACATGGGCTGAAAAAATGTGCCCTGGAACCTAGGACTCCAGGCCCCAAAACTTCTATGCAAGAAACCATGTTGCCTCTTTCCTTCCATACAACAAATGTTGCAAATCACACACCTGAGAGATTGGGAAATAAGTAAATGCTTTTAACACAAAACTAGTTTCTAGAAAATATCAAGGAGAACTCTACTATGGCATTCTAGGGCCTCAAAAATTCAACTGTCAGGTAAGAAAGTAATTAATTGTAAAATGAACATGTAATATACATAAATCTATAGTCTTTCTGCTTAAAAAACCAGAAGAATCCTTATCAGAAAAATGCAGCATGACTCTTAATATATTTGAGGAGGAAAAAGAGATAATATCATTCTATTTTGGCAGTATTATCTCTCCTTCAGTCATGATTACAAGGAATAAGAAATTATAGCTTCTCATTTACCACACTCTTCACCTTAAAGATCATTTTGAGATAATTGATTGTTTTCAGTCCTGCACAAATTTAATGCTTACAATATTCCTAACTCTTGTTTTAAAGTATGACAGTGTCTGTGTTCAGAATGTTTAAAATTGTTCATTAAATTTGAGACTTAACATCCAGACTCTCTCATGTACAATAGGGATTTTAATATTGGTATGGTTTGAAGTATATCCACATATTAATGAAATCAAGAAGGCAGCCGCAGCAGGTTCATTACTCTAGGCTTTAATTTTCTTCTCTACCAAAAATACTGTAATCTGCTATGAACTCAGTTGTCAGTCAGGGATCCTCCTTCCCCTGTCCTACTCATCCATTCCCCCAACCTCTGCTAATGCAAAACAAAATGAAAGGATCCTCATGACTACAGACCATCAGTTGATGCTTAATTTTAGCGGCAGAAATAGACAACCTCATGTGGACAAAAACATTTTTATTTGATATATTTATAAAGGAACCCTGTCAGATTCTCTGTAGTGTTTCTAAAATCAACAGGATCATAGATTCATTGAAGCATTGAAGAAATAGTTCATAAAATGAGCAACTGCCCTGGAAAAGTTTCTATAGCACTGTGTGTGTGTGTGTGTGTGTGTGTGTTCACTTTTTAAACTCTTAAGTAATTAATCTACCTGAAGAACTTTTTCAATGCCTGGAGAGAGCAATTCCTAACCCAACTATTCTTATTTAAAACAGTTGTTTTGAAATAAAGAGATACAAACTGATACTCATTTAGCTTCCAAATCTTTGATTCTACTTTTGCAAGATGTATCCCATCGGTTCAATTATTCTACGCACATGGCCACTATCACTTCTCTGCTGGGCTATTGCAACAACCTCCTAAGTGCGTTCCCAGAGTCCAGGAATCTCTCCTTCACTCAATGCATCCTCAACAATGCTGCAAAAACAATCTTTCTAAAACATGTCTGATCATGCCACTTACTCCCTAAGAATACAAACTTCACAGTTGGCCATTTAAAGCCCCTTGTATTTTGCCTCTAGCTTACCTGTCCAGGCTTATTTCATATTATTTCCTTTCACATATTTCATGTTGTAGTCAAACTGTCTTACCTGCCATTCCTCATACTTGGTACTTTATTACTGGCCTTTATGCCTTTCTACAGGTTATTAACCATTCTGAGAATGTACTTCTTAGAATTCTTTGCCTTCTTCATGTGTACCCTTCCTAATCCTGCTGGTTGTTATTGTGTTCTCCCTTCTCAAATTACTGGGTATATACCTATTTACGTATTCTCTCTCCTAATAGAACATATGCTCTTTAAGAGAAGGTCTTTTTGTTTTGAATTCAGAATACCTAGTGTAGTGCTTTGCAAGTTAGAAATGCTTAATAAATGATTTTGAGATTGGAAGATTCCACTTAAAATCCATAATTTAACAACTTTTTATTAGGCAAATTTGGGCATCTGTTAATTTATTGTATCTTTCCATATGAAGATGGAGATAGCCCTAACAGTTACTGTTATGGAAGAGGTAAGGAAAACACATGTCACCCCTCCCTCCAGCCCTGGCCCCTGAAGAATTATGAAACAGCATCCTGGATAATATCAACTCTCTTTCACAGAAGGTTAGGACTGGAAAAGATCTTAGAGATTAAAGTTCATTTCCTTTATTTAAAGATAGGGAAGTTGACACTTAGAGAGAGAAAATGTCTAACTCAGTTGCATAGCTGAGTCTCCAATACAGTTTCCTCACTCAATACCCTGTACCTTTCCCCCCCACCCCCACATTTGTTGCACAGCTAATTTCTCAGGGTCACACTGAGATCTATTTGTTCAATTTTAATTTTCAAACTGGATGATATAGCCTGTTTGGTCTTGATGATTATGTTCTTGGTAATTCTACTTTTTAGATTACTCATTTGGGTGAATATGTAGTGTCACTATAAATTAATAAGTCTGATTTTTGTAACTCTAGCTCATTATTTTATGGTCATGCCAGTTAGTTAATTTCTTTGCTTTGGTTTATATGCTCACACACACAAACATATTTACATATGTACATAGATACATGCACATATGTCTATATATCTATGTGTATATATATGTTCATATATGCATTTTAAAATTAAAATGGAGGCTTATCCAAGAACAATAAAGAGATGGTTTGGTAGGTCTTGAGTAAATGGCAACATATTAAGCACTAGGAATGACATAGGAGTGAGTTGTATAAAGAACATAATTAAAGAAATATTTAACTAGAGATAAAATAATAGTCTGGTGCTATAACATGTGTGAGGTGTTGAATGGATCCATCTAGGTAGCAAAATAGCAAGAGTTTTGGACTGGGAGTCAGGGAGAGCTAAACACAGATCATGCCTCAGATACTTGTAAGTGTGTGACCCTGGGAAAGTCACTTAACTTCTTCAACTCAATTCCTACATCTATAAAATATGGATAAGTCCTAACCTTACAGAGTTGTTGTGAAGATCAAATGAGATAACATGTAAAATTAATTATAATCCTTAAAATACTTTAGAAACATTATTACTATTAATTATTATCCATTCAATGTCAAGAGGACAAGATAAAGGTCTCCAGCACATTGGATTGATCATAGGTAACACCTGAACTCATTTTTTATTTATTTATTTATTTTTTAGCAATTGGGGTTAAGTAACTTGCTCAAGGTTACAGGGCCAGTTATTTCTGGGTGTGGTGCTGAGTGTCTGAGCCCAGGATTCGATCTCCAGGTCATCCCAACACTGGAGCCGGTGCTCTTACTCGCTGAGCCACCTGGCTGCCCCTAAGCAATTGGGGTTAAGTAACTTGCTCAAGGTTACACGGCCAGGTGTTTCTGGGTGGGTGCTAAGTGTCTGAGCCCGGGATTCAATCTCCAGGTCTTCTCAACACTGGAGCCGGTGCTCTTACTTGCTGTGCTACTTGGCCGCCCCCTGAACTCATATTTTCTTAACTAAATCCAGACCTCTATCTGCTAGACAATACTACCTCTCAATAATAATATGAAATATGATGTTATATTTCTCCAGTATCCTCACAGTGTATTTCTCTACTAGAGCTCTCCTCCAACACCTGACCATAATAAGGATTGTAGGTAAAGGAGTTAATCTTGATAAGAAGTAGGACAACAGTGAATACCCTGTTTTTGGTTTTTGTTTTTTTTCCCCATAAAATGTGAAACAGCCTTTAAGGCAGGGGAAGAAGAAGCCATGGGATGTTTAAGGAGGTATGAGAAGGTCTAGAAAAGCAGTTATTGAGTATGGGATAGTGAATTGGTAAGGGAGGTATAGAAAGATTACCTAATATCAATGAATGCCCATTTGAGATTGTATAACATAAAGTTATAGTGGACCCAACTAGAATGGTGTAATTTTAATGGGATATAAGATCTTCTCTGCCCATTAATAGGCCTCACATGGAGCCCATTAAGGGAAGCTTGCTTGTAGGAAGGCTTTCACATCTTTTGCTAATTTCTAATTAAGCACTGAGTCACCAGGGTTTTGATACCCTCTGGTTCTAAAAAAGAGTATATACTCTGAGGCTAGCATTTGCTTTGGAGCTCACTCATTGGAACAAGGTCCTTGTGATTTGACCAGATGAGATTCTGGGTGGCCCTTAAAGGAATCTCCAACTCTAAAAAACTCGGATGTTCGTGCTTCTCTCTCTGATAGCTATGTATGTATTGCCTTGGTCAGACAGTTGGATCTGTCTGTTGATCTGTGCTAATTTCTCAGACAGAAACCCTGTCTGTTTGTCTTTGTTTTTCTGCTTGTATTTTCTTTGTATTTTCTCTGAAGTTCAGTGTACTGATTTTTCCCCTGAACAAATGATTGTGATTAAAAAAGATTTCTGGCCCCTTGAACAGCTATCTCTTCTATAAAGCAGATCTAAGTACCTGTGCTAGAAGCTGTCCTGGGTATGCCAGTGTGGTTGCCGCCACAAACAGTTGCATAATTTTTTCCATGTTCATTCACCAGCATAAGTATAGGATAAAAAGTGGCAGGTCCATGGCTGAGGCTTGACAAGGTGCAGTCAAAGATAGATAAGGCCAGAGACTTAAGAAAAGAGGATATGGTAGAGCTGAACTGGTTTACTAGAGGGTCAAGATGGGGAAAAGAGGAGTGAAAGGCAAGGGTGAAGACCTAACAGACAACTGAAATATTGAGGGATGAGGGGCCCAGTGTGGACAGAGTAGGGCTTGGAAAATGAGTCAGAGGGAGAGGTCAAAAGTCAGATAAGAGGAATTCAGAATTCTTAAAACATGGAGGTCATACATTTGTGGGTGGTGATATGATGATATGACCATCTCTGTATGAATGATGTAAGGTGGAGAAGTAGGTAGTGGGAAGGGAATAGATTGAGGAACTGAATGGTCATGATGTTTGAAGGAGAGTCAATAATAGTTTTAAGTCCCCTAATATGAAAAAAGAATTTGAGGAGAGAAATGTTGTGAGCCAGATATCAAATTTATTTAGAAAGGAAGGGCAGAAGCCTGGATATCTATAGATAATAGCTGCCACTATTTTGCTTGAGTGAAAGATGTGAACTGTATGGAACTCGAAGGAGAGGTTACTGAGTAAATGTGGGTGAACCTGGAAATAACAATGAGGAATAAGTGTATTTCAAATCCTTTGCTTCGACCAGTGAACCAAGGAGATAAATAAAAGTACAGCCAGTACTGGAATGGGTGGTCAAGGATGCTGTGTAGGTCATCAAGGAATAGTTACTAGAAGACGGAGGGAATAGTAGAGGAAAAGATTCAGAATAAATGGAAATTTGTTTCTAATTGCATAGGCATTTCAGAGGGCACCCCTTTAGTGTTTGGTTGGGAATTTGGAGTGAAAAGGTTGGGGAAGATAGGAATAAAAAATGAATGGAGGAGAATGGAGAATGGGGCTTGATGATGACCTACTAGGGTTCAGATCACATGAATGTGATTTTACAGATAAGAATGCAGAGGCTCATGGAGGTTAAATGACTTATACAATCATACAGTTATTAAATGTGTCTGATGCAGGACTTGAATCAGATCTTCCTGACACTGAATCTAGAACTCTATCAATTATGACATCTTGCATCAGTTTATTAAATATTAATTGTAGCTAAATAAATATTAAATAATTTTCATTTGGTGCAATTATTTTCTCATCACAGACACTGCCCCCTCCCTCACTCCTAGTCTTTGTGGTATTAATTTATGTTTACCTAGTTTATCAAGGTATAATCATGCTATCAAGTGCCTTTGTACTAGCTTTGCCATACCTGAAATGCCCTCCCTCCTAACCTATGCCTCTAAAATTTTCAGTTTCATTCAAGGCTCAACTCAAATTCAGCTTTCAGCATGAATCCTTTCATAACCTTCCACTAATTAGTAGTGCTCCCTGCAATTAATCTTTTGTATTTTGTATATACATATGCATATGTATTTTGCAGATACATATGTAATCAGACATATGGAAACCATTTGCTGTGGACAAAAGTAAGGACTTTAACAACTATGAGTGAACTACTGGTAACAGTGAAACATATAACTTCCGCAAGAAAAAGCCAATGGCTTTTCATTCATCTTGAAGGAAGCGGAGAGGAAAATTCTGAGGATTTGTAAAACATAGGGAAGTTTCAATGAGATTCTTATGTGGCAGATAGTTGATCAGTTTTCCCTTTAGTATGGGATGTGAGTCAAGAAACAGAGGTAGATTAAACACTGAGACTAAAAGTTGAGTTTCTGTATCTGGTGTGGGGCTATTGCTACAGTTCCATGGGCTATAACTGCCTTGATTTCTAAGCCGTAAGTGGTTGCTGTCTTTCCATTTAGAATGAGTTACTGACAATTTGGTACCTGCCTCCTCCTTCTCACTTTCCAAGAAGGCATTATTTAAGTACAAAGTTCTCCTGATGCTTAAAGTTTGTTCATATTTTATGCTTAATTATTATTAATACCAGCTTGAAAAAGATAACAATGATACCATCCTGATATGTGTGCTATATTGTTATTAGGGGAAACTGTAAGAAGGGGGGGTGGTCAATGATGACAAGGTATACCAATGAATTTTAAAGGGAACAGGAAGCTGGGGACTTCCATCTAAATCATGAGGATTCTGTCTCAACTAGGAGCTCCTGAGCTACATAAGATATTATCTTGTCAACTGTCATATTTAATAAACTCCAAAGCAAAGAAACAGCAAGTCATGTTTGTTTGTTGGTTTCTTTTCTCTAGGCTAAAACTGTACTTAAAAATACCGTTAAGGAGTCTGGTGGGTATTTATGATCTCTTATGGCCATGTTACTTTTTCTATAATTCTTTTCCATGTATGCACAAAGAAATCTCTGACCTTATTTTGAAAAAAATAAAATGCCTCAGGGGATTAGAGTTTGCCTAGGCCTTATTCTGGATTGATGACTTCAGTAGATATGAAGTTCTCTGGGACTTCTTGGGGCACAGAGACTACACAGGGGAAGATTACTCAACCTCAATGAGTTTCAGGTTCCTCATTTGTATAAAAGAGTTTAGTATTCTAGTTCTAATGTTTTGTTATCCATCAAACACATTTAAAAATAATTGTTTATATTCTACTCTATAATATTAAGCACAGCTAAGCATCTAGCATTCGGAAAATTTGAATATTTCAATAAAATGACTGAACACTGTCCTGTAAATTAATCTTCCATATGAGTAATATCTGAAAATTCTGACACAGTTCCCCTCTGAAAGAAAGTATGTAGATATACTATTACTATATTGTACAAAGCTTTTTTTTTTTTTCTCAAATCTGATTTTACTTGTAAAATATTGGAATGCCATTTTGGCTTTTATTGCTGATATCAGGCCATTTATTCCAGAGCTCTTGTCCTCTAAAAAGTCTTTGTCAGTATATAATATCCACAGGCATTTTGCAATCTAGCCATACACATATGTTGTTCAGTCTCTTTTTACAGTATAAGACATTCTAGTCCTAACACATTAATACTTCCCTAGTGTGCAAAAGTATAAAATATTTGCTTCTATTAATATGTTTAAATTCATTGCCAGTTCAAGTGAGTGCTGAATTAGGCCAGGAACAAATTCTCTTTATTTATTTTTTTATTAATGCTGCCAACTAACCAGCATAGTTATGGACCACTAAGACTAAACAGTTAAGTATATATCCAATATATGGCACTTACTTGTGTAGGTTAGCTGAAATCCTTGGTCAGTGTCTGATCCATTTGTATTGAACTCCATCCATAAGTGGTTAGATGTGCTATTGAGGATCAATCCCATCAGTTCATTTTTAGAAAAGGCTCCCAAAGGGCGTGAGGCACTATCTTTTCCATCAAAAACCTGATTTAAAAAAAAACAATAACAACAACGACTTGTAACTCTCTTTTCATTGGCTTTTGTTTTTGTTTGATCAACTTATAATAATTAGAGATTTAAATTTTCTTCAAAAAAACCACTTTTCAGTCTTTACCCAATTACAATGAGAAACTATTCAGTAAATGGTGCATACTATCTTAAATAGAAAAATGAGAGACTGAAAAAAATAAAAAGAGGAAACAGTCACAGAAAGAATAGGAAATGACAGTAACTATACACACACACACACACAAATCTATGTTTTCAATCATCTACATTATCTCCATTATCCACTGCTCTCTATGCAATTAGAGAGAACTCCAAAAGGAACCCATCACATTTGGAAAGCCCCCTGTGGTGAATTTATTAAAGGACATGAATAATAGGATCCGGCCACAACTAGGAGAACAGGGTAAGTTGTGATTTGCATTTTTGGAGGGAGTACCAATATCAATGAGTTACACTGAAGTCTTGAAGTCATCAAACAACTTTTTTGTTAATGTTACAGATATGCTATTACATTGAAAAGCAAACATATTCTATTAACAGCCTAAGACAGAAGGTCATTTTGAATTCAACATGTTTGTAGTTTATGTAAATCTGAGCAGAATGAAAGTGATAAATTATTATTTTCCCATGGGTCTACAATCTAAGATTCTATCAAAATTGTGTACTTCAACAGAAAGGACACTGGATGGGGAATCAAAGACATTGTTTCAAAACCCAACCCTAGTGTAAATTCTAGTTTTGCCATTTGCTTCTTCTGTGATCTTGCATGAGTGTCTGGGCCTCAATTTCCTCATCTATAAAACTAAGAGATAACTAGATTACCTTTAAGGGCTTTTCATTTCTAATGCTATGTTCCTATAATTGCTTTTCCTCTGAGTATTTTTCATTTTATTCTTTTTTCACCTCCAGACTCCCTCCCCCATTCAACCCTATGTGTTTTCCTCCCCCAAGAGAAGGAAAGATGGAGAAGACTTGTGACAACCCAGTCATGGGTTTCTTCTTTGAAATCACCATTGGTGGACAAGAAAAAAAAAAACTTTGCTTCATTCCTTCTGTCTGAATGTTTTTGGGGCACTGATCTAGCCTGTCACATTTCCCAGATCCTGAGCCTGACATAACTTGGTCTCTAAAATAAAAGAAATAGACCATTGTGTACTAGGTTAAGGGGAGATGCACTTCTGTTCTGAAACAAACTCTATTCAACTTTATGTATTGTAGAAAGTCTCTTGAAAAAGATGAATTTAGGTTAAAATAAACATTTGCTATTTTGCTTCTAAAATATCTCAGTTACAGAAAGGGAACATGCTTTTGACTACGTACACTGTGCTGGTTCTGTGGTAGTGAAATTAGTATAGATTTGGATTTTTCCAAATCTAAAGTTTTTGTCTTCCTGAGTAAAATGTTAAAGGCAATGATGTCCACAAATAGTGCCCTGTGGAATTTGTGTATCTATTATAAGGTTTAAATTAGCCAGATCCCCATTCCCACACATATAAAACTTTTTTAACATTATAGCTTTTATTTTTCCTAAAATGTTCTACACAACATTGATTCATGATGGAACTACTTATAAGGATAAAACAGGTTTTTTTATTTATTTTTTATGGCTGACTGTATTCTTTGTAGCTGGCTCATCACACTGAAGAATTGTGGTGACTATTGTTCAAGTAGATGGAGGGCATGAAAAGAGACAGACCTGACAAAAAACAAGGCCAAAGAAAATGGCTCTGTGAAAAGACTGTTTTCTTTTATCCTAAAAGCAAATTGACTTTATTATGCCAGATGATACTTGTGCCAAGCATTTAGATATAATGCAAGTCATTATAACAGAGGCACCTAAAAACGAATGACTCTGAATCAACAATTTCTGGACTGGATACACTGAGGGAAGTAAAATTTGGACATCATTCTCAAAAACTTAAGGGTTTTTTAATGTCAGTGAATTTTACTTTTTCAACCCTAATCACATATTCAAATGATGCTGATAATGCTGATGATGGTGAAGAGGAGGGGAGAAAGATTATTGTATTCTATAGAAGTCTTGGCCTGAAGTCAAGAAATTGTTGTTCAGTTGTTTCTCTTGTGTTGGACTCTTTGTGACCCCATTTAGAGTTTTCTTGGCAAAGATACTAGAATGGTTTGCCATTTCCAGTTTATTTTACAGATGAGGAACTGAGGCCAACAGGGTTAAGTGACTTGACCAGGGTCACACAGCTAGTAAGTATCTGAGATCACATTTAAACTCAGGTCTTCCTGATTCCAGGGCCAGCACTTCATCCACTATGCCACCTAGCTGTCCCAAAATCAGGAAGACTTTGGTTCAAATACTGTCCCTGTGCTTCTGACACATGCCAGCTTTGTAATGGGAGGCAAGTCACCAAACCTCTCTCAGCAATCCAGAAAATTTTCTGAAAGTCTCAGATGAGTTATCCATCTGTAGGGAGTTTTCTACACACTAATGAAATCTTAGAGATTTTCCCTCACATTATAAAAAAAACAATAACACCTAAACAAATAAATAAGGACAAAAAAGAAAGAATGGAAGAAGAAGAGGAGAAAGAGGTTAATAGAAAGGAGGAAGATGAGACAAAGTGGGAGTCAGTAAGTCAACTCAATAAATATTTATTAAGTGCTTACTGTGTTCCAGGCATTTCAACTGTTTATAATGTGATGACTATAGTTATGAGTGTGGGAAATTTTCGGACAAATGGTCTAGGGGTAAAGTAATTTAAACTTCTTTCATACTTAAATGGAAGTATGTGATTTTTAAGCATATCTTTAAATTTAATGAATGAAATATCAATTTTCCCGGATTAACTGAGAGCCTCGTTGTATTTGAAAATATGGCACTCTGGACGCCCAATTCAGTCAAGCATAAAATCCAGAATCCTCAAAAAGAAAAAAGAGGATCTGAAACTCAGATCCTGATAGTTTTAATGCCAAGCTCCCTTAGGCATCTGGGTAGGGTTATACGGCTTGCTCTGCATTTTTCTGCTAAAACTAGCAAGCATCTTTGTTGCCAGAATATATCTCTTTACATCTTGGCAAAACTTAGTGTTTTTTTGCCCACAATTGGCAAAGGGACAGTGCCAAGTAGAAACTGGTTATCCATCGATTTGCCTCTTTCATCGACAAGGAGCCACAGGAGAGAAGACTTCTCTGAAGCTAGCAACCAAAATGTGTTGCTCTCTATTAAGAGACTGTTACAATTAGAGAGCATACAGCTTTTCTCAGCAAAAAAGGATGAAATTCTCCTTCTTCCAAACAGGCATAATCATGTCAAAGTCCCCAGGGCATAATGGATCCAGGGTGCCTTTCTTGTTTTATTTTGAACTTCCCTCCACACCTAGGTTTTGTTTCTTTTTTTTTCTTTCTTCACCCTTCCCTCTCTCTCCATTTAAAAATAAAATTCACCTTTCATTCTCCATAAACAGACATACTTCTCTTCTTACCCCAAGAATAAAACTCAAAAACATATCTGGCAACATACATTTTATGCGGGTTTATTTTATTTCATTCAATTTCAGTACATTTGGATTAATGTTTGTGTGCATGGGACGATATTGAGTCAATCCCTTTAGGTACTTCTTGCTAGTTACCAAGAACTGATAAATTGCCCTATTAGAAATGTGTTTTCATATTTTGTTCTAGTTAGGTTCCAAAAGCCTAAAGCTTCCCTGAGTAATCTAGATCTAAAGAGAAGAGGGTTTTCCTATGGGCATCCATTATATAGTTGATGAAAATTCCTGGAGAAATGCATAGCCAGAAACATTCATACTTATCCCCCAAGTCCTTCAAGAACTTGCAGACTGGTCCAGGTTCTCAATCTATATATAACCTTAACATGGTAACACAGTACAAAGATTCTTGGGTGATCACAGCCTGGTGCCAGAGGCTATCCTATGAATCAATACTTAAAACCACCAGGGAGTGGCAATTAGGCACTAGCAGTCAAGGGTTAGCTCATACACATGTTTTAATTATCCCAACTGTCAATCCCGATAACTGATCCTATCCATGTACACCTGAACTTCCCTAAGTAGCTGGCTCTATCTACCCTGAGGCACCAGTGAAACACAGTAACTAAGCTAGAGTTGAAGGGACCACAGAGGTTAAAAAACAAACAAACAAACAAAACCCTTCATTTTAGAGCTGAGGAACATGAGGCCAAGGGAAATGGAATGATTTTCATCAAGTCACAGAGGTAGTAAGCATCAGAAGTAAGATTTGAATCTACATCCTTTTGTTCCAGTTTTTTCACTGGGCAGGCTATCCCCCTAAATAATTTCTCTTAAACATTATTTATTTCAACACTGCCATTTTTATAGTTGAAGGAACTTAGATCTAGAAAAAGGAAGCAACTTACTCAAAACCACTCAGGTAAGTGAGGTGCAGAACTGTGATTCTAACCCATCCTCTCTGACTCCAAATCTTACACTCTTCTTACAACAATAAACTGCCTCCCTAGGCCCAAGATTGCAGGTCAGAATTATACATGGTAGTTTGATTTGGCATAATGGATAGACAACTGGCCTCCATAGAAAAGAAAAGGGTTGTCTTTGGACATGCTTAGGCTGTGTGACCTGAGTAAAGTCATCTAAACTCTCTGTGCCCCAGGCAACTTTCTAAGGCTATGACTTCACATTGGTAGAGACAATTTCCTCATTGGGAGTTTTATACCAATAAAATCACAAGTCTGGTTCAAATGAGAAAAAAAAAAAAAGCCCCTAGGTAATTATAAATCCACAAGGTACCACAGAAACATCTGTTTCCTAATGGTTTGCACATTCTGGTGATTTGGGGGAAAGGTCATGAGGCATCATCACTTGAAATGATAAGTCTTAGATTTGGAAGGGGACTTAGAGATAGCCTAGTTCAAACTCTCAAGGCATGATTTTTAAAAATTAATATAATATATAATATGATATGCTATAACATAGCATAACATAATATAGTATAGCATAATATAACATAGCATAGCACAAGATATTATAAAATAACAAAGTAATATGATAAATTATAAGATAATCTTATATCATATCATATCATATCTAAATATCACACCAAGCACTTATGCTTACAGGTTGCTTCCTATTTTGTAAGGTGTCCAGTGCCATTTTTACACAACTCTAATTTTTAAAAAACTTTTCATTTACATTGAATCAAAATGCATCTTTCTTCAAAGTCTATACACTTTTTGTTATTGTCCAACTCTTCATGAGAAGATGAATAAAAAGAAAGCAGAAATAGTGCTGCACCTCTGCATACCCTTTTTCTCCTGGCAGAATTGAAGGAACTGAGGCAGCCAGGCACTTTTGATCCATGGAGAAATTCCCCTCAGATTTCTGGGGTATGATAAGAACAGAGATACACCTAAAGGGTGTGCAACATAAATCACAGATACTGGGGATATAGGTGCAATGGCTTGGGAGCCACAATCACAATGATGATTACAAAGCAGAGGTATGAATACTCAAAAGTTAAAGTGCATCTAGCATGAGGCACACTCAGGAGAGATCAGCCTACAGCTCTGTATACCTGTATTACAACAATGGACTTGGTATTCATTTACTGAGATGTTTTACTTTTTGTAAACAAAGCCGTGGGTGAACAGTTTGAAGGTCTCTATGGGAGCAACAAGGATGACCTGAAGCTTCTTGACTTCCTTCTGCAAGGCAATTACTGCATAGTTTGTGAAAGATGGCATGGGATGGAAGGTGCCTGATATTGTTTACTTTATTTCTTTATTATATACTTTACTTATTCACTTCTAATTCTCTGATTATAATTTTATATAATGTGTTTTCTAAATAAGTTAATGAAATATGAAACAACTAACAGTTTCATTTGCAGTAGATTTCACTGAACTATAAGAAAATCATTTGGACCAAACAGAGATGGAAGCATGGCAGCCTTTCCAAAAGAGAATGATTATGCTAATCATCTAAATATTTCAGTTTAAAGACAGTTTTTCTAATAGCTATATGTGGGGTTTGTGTGTGTGTAGGGGGACATTTATTAAACATCAGTGGGTTAAAACTATGTGCAGTCACATATGAAGAGGTCCCTTCTTTTTGTTATTCCCCACTAATAACTATCCCTTTTTTGTTCTTGGCACCTATAATCACTCACCTGGCTCTGGCATTCAGTTAATAGTTACTTAAAATTTTTCTCTGAATCCTTATTGACTTCAAAATTTCAGGTTATCAAAGAATTCAGAGAATAGATACTTATCAAAGAATTCAGGCAAGAGATACTTAGCATGAGTCTTTCAACTCCAGGATAGTGGGAACTGTGATGGTTTATGGAATGAAAATAACTTCTTAATTACAGTCCTTAGTATTACCAGCATGAGATTTGGAAAGAATATTAGAATAATTCTGATTGTTGCTGGAATAAATTTGTCTTCCAAAATTGTGAAATGGAACAAGAAAAGTTGTTAAGTACAGCACAACAAAGAAGGATTATGTTTTAGTCCATGAATAGCTTTTGACTTCTAATAGGATCAAGAATTCCACTGGCAAATTCTGTTATAAATCATTTAGAAATGGAAAGGTAACAGAGACGTTATTTTTTCCATCTTTTTTTGGGCAACTTGTCATTGTTATTGATGCATTTCATAGTTTACCAATTCCTAGAACTTAAATCCTAAAATATCACCAAATCAGAAATTCTTTCAAAAAATTCTTTTAAGTATCAATTAAATATAATGTACCAAAGAGATAACAAAGACATATGAGATATACTTTTTCTTAAAGATAGTATGGGAAATGAGGAAGAATGGACTTCTAGCTATTCAAGTCACCAGAAGCCTTCATAAACATTTGCCATTTGTTCTGAGTCTTAGAGATGGACTAATTATCAAAAGGAAGAAATGATGGGGTCAAGGGAGAAAGATATTGCAAGGAAAGGGAACAATCTTAAAACAGAAATGGGGAAAGCACGGAATGTATTTGAAGGATGATCAGTGGTTTGGCTGAAGTCTAGAATATACAAATTAGGGGGTGGTATGACATCACACTCAAAAGCAAGAACCACAGAAAGGTAGGTTAGGGTGAGAAAGGTTACAAGGTTGAGTTATTTCCAATGGAAATGGAGCTTTTAGAAAATGCCCATTTAATATGTGAACATTGAGTGGCTGTGAGAATAAATAGGAAAGCCTGGAACCAAACAGAAAACGAAAGAGGAAATATGTAGCACCCTTTTAAAAGTCAAAGTCCAATTAACATAAACAGAAGTGGTTTAGGACTGTAATGGGAATGGGAATTTGAAGACCTCCCCTGCTTTGAAAATAAACTCTGCCCCCTGATAGGCTGAATGTAATCATATGGAACCTGTGATGGAGGGAATTTGCTGACCAGAGCAGCAGAGCCCACAGGAAGCTTCCCTGCTGTGAAGATAAACTCTGCCCCCTAATAGGATGAATGTAATCACATGGAGCCTGTGGTGGGAGGAGTTTGCTGAAGGGGAAGTAGAGCCCACAAGAAGCTGGTCAGAACTAGCGAGACAGTGGGGGAGAGAGGATGCTCATTAAAGAGATAGAGAGGTTTGTGAGTAAATATTGATCTTGTTTTGGTTTGTGGGAAGGCTGAAGGATGCTGTGGCTCTCAGCATTATTATGGCTTCTGAATATCTTTGGTACTATGATGGAATAGGCTTACTGGTTTTGGAATTTGGTTTTCTGGTGTCTAAATAAATGCTTCAGTTCTATCCTCTATATGGAGAGATTGGTATATTTTGCGATCAAACATCATGTGATACTTACAGTCACAGTCTTTATCGTGATCATGGGCTCTGTAAATATTGCGTTGGTGCTACAAGGACCCCCAGATTTTCTATTAGATAGAGCTTTTCAAAGGAAATTACAATAGCTTTTTTAAAAAGAACTAAATACTGTTAAATATTTAAAGAAAGAAGATAAAGGACTTTGAATTAAATTCCCATTTACCTTGAGCACATCTCCTTCATGTAGCTGAAAGCTTCGGGCTCTAAGATGAATTCCCTTTCCAGCTTCAGTTTCAATTTTATAGATGCACTCATGGTTGTTGTCATAGTTCGATGGAAAATTTGGAGACAGTAATGTTCCTTCATTTCCAGTAACACTTGCTCCACATTCAGCTAAAGAAAATGGGACATTAAAAACGAATTCAAAGAAAGAATTAGCCATTTTGATACATAATAAAATAACTATTCCAAATTTATGATCACCCTCTGCTCCATCACTGCATTTCTAAATTAATAAACCCATTACTGCACTATGGATCATCAAAGCCCTGGTGACTATAATGCTAGTTTAAATATTAATTTAAGCTCAGATAATCTCCTAGATTCTTACAATTTCCAAGCTTTTATCTCTTTATCCCTTCCTTTCCCTGATTCCTAGGAGGGATCATGGTGTAAAGAAAAGAGTATAATAACAGGAAAAACCAGACCTGAGTTCTAGACCTGGTTCTAAAACTGACCATGTGTTGACTTTGGCTAAGTCATTGAAGCACTTTTTGTCTCAGTTCCCTCCTCTATACAACATGGAATTTGGTCTAAATGATCTCCAAAGACCCTTAAGCCTTCGAGTTCTACAAGTCTCCTGATGAGAAAAGTCTTTTTCTCATTTTTTGTTATGTTCTGGTCCTGACCTCAAATGTGTAGTACTTACTCTCTGACTCTAAACTATTACAGCTGAGCCTTTACTTACGTTATATTTTGGGGACTGAATGGCAGTAAGCACGTTTCTCTCTTCCCTCTCCATGAGAAAAAAAGAGAATGTTTAAATAGCTCACAGGGTCTATTAAATAGCCTTTAGTTAAAGAGAAAATGAAAATAGCTCTACAATTTCATTTGTAACCTTGGAAAGTCACTCCTTTCAAACCTTAGTTTCTCCATCTATAAATAGAGGAGGCTAGGATAGATTACCTCAAATTTGTTCTATGTTTCTCTGATTATATTTGCAGTATTTTAAAACAGAAAATAGAATGTTGATGTTTAATAGGAATGGATATGTAGAGCCTATATTGGATTGCATGCCATCTTGGGGAGGAGGGAGAAAAGAGAGGGGGAGAAAATTTAAAACTTATGGAAGTGAATGTTGAAAACTAAAAAAGAATGTTTAAAAAAGAAAATGGAATGTTGAAAGAGATCTCAGGGGTTTTCTCACTCAACTCATACCTGATTAAGTATTTTTGTTGAAGTTAACTTTTAAACATAATAATTCCTCTTTGTGTAATGGAAAGGATACTGGATTTAGAGTTAAAGAGTTTGAGATTGAATTCCAATTCTCTTATGCTTTAGTAAATGAATTAACCTTTCTGGGTCTCATTTTTTCATCTGTAAAATGAAGAGGATGGACAAGATGATTTTCCAGGTCCTTTCTACCTCTGAACAATGAGATACTTCTTACCCCTCTCTATGTTCCCGACCCCGCTACCACTTGTTTTTTAATAAAAGAGAGAAGTGGAAGTTTTGTTCAGAATGCTATCAAGATGAGACAGTCTGATGGAACTGCAAGCACAGAGAAAAGTTGGCATAAGAAATGAGATATCATGACATCATTTTTTCTTTTTTGCCTTTTGGAGGGCTATCGGGGTTAAGTAACTTACCCAAGGTTACACGGCTAGTATTTTTTGTGTGGGTGTTAAGTGTCTCAGGCCAGAACCGAACTCGGGTCCTCCCAATTCCAGGGCCGGAACTTTACTCACTGCGCCACCTAGGCGCCCCTATGACATCATTTTTAAAATGCAAGGAAAGTTTTCATTTCTCTCTTACCCAGGAAAGCATAATCCTTGTAGAAATACACATGTGTACATATCCACACTCCTACATACTTATACATATATGCATGCACACACATTTGCATACATATACTGATATACTCACTTATATAGGCAAAAACTTATGCATGTATGTATATATGTACACAAACCAAATTTGAATTGGTTTAGGAAATTTCATGTGAAGAAACACTCTCTGCCAATCTCTATAATTTACAGTTTTTAATAGCTGCCTGAGACAGCAAAGAGGTTAATTGACTTGACGAGGATCACAAAGCCAATATATTTCTAAACTAGGGTTTGAATCAGGTCTTCTTGACCCTGAGGTGGACTCTCTCTCCACTTACTACATAGACATCACAGACCCTTAATAAATGGTTGCTGACTTGAACTTCCTGATTGGGAAACAGGGTCACTGGGGAAGTCTAATAATTAAGTTAATTTATATTTCTTTTCAGTTAAGTGGCACAGTGCTGATTACATTATATTCTTGAATTTTCAGGTAATTTTCAACTAGTAGTACTCCAAGAAAAAGCCATCCTGAGGAAGTAATTAAACTCTCCACTATATTTTCATTGCCTAAATATGCTCCATGACTTGATTTTGTTTGTTCCTTAATAATTAGAAACAAAGGTGGAGATTATTTGAACAAAGGGGGTGATTATTTGAACAAAGGTGGTCCGGCCACATCACCAGGCACACAAAAATGTGTCAGAGGCCTTGCCAACACTGGTCCTACTTACAAATGATGCATTGTTCTAACATAATGTGGCAAGGATTCTAGGTTACTCACTCAATGGTTCAATTATACACACGCAGAATAAGAATGCTGTCTGGAACAACATTTTTGTACATGAAGGACAACAATTTGAATTTTATTATAGTTATTTAATATTCTTGTTTTAATTTTTATTTCTTGCAGTGTTTTTCTGCAAAGCCAATAAGGAATGTGTTGTCTGTTTAGGACACGGTACATAATGTATGGATCTTGTGGGATCTGACTTCTTTTTTTTCTTAAGCAACTGTGTTTATTCTTCAAAACTGCTAGCAAATGAAAGCAAAACTTGCATCTAAAAGGACACAACAGTTTATCCCCTTAGGCTATGTACCAAGAATAAATAGTGGAGTTCTATGAATTGGATAAAAGTTTATAAAGTTAAGGGAAAAACATTTTTAAAGGAAATTCAGTTAATATTAATTTAAATTGAATACCCAACAATTCATTTTTATCTAATATTAGAAGTTCTATAGATCAGAGTAAAAAAAATGAACCAACCATAAATCATTATACGATAAAGGAAGAAGAGACTTTAGATATTATCTATTCTAGTTGCCTCATTTTACAAGTTAGGAAATTGTGGTACAGAAAGGAGTGAGAAGGCCTCAGTTTCAGATCCTGAATCAACTACTTCCTACCTGTAAAATCGCACATAAATCACCAAAATTTCCTCATCTGTAATGTCAGTAGTTGAACTAGATCAGAGATAAGCAAACTATAGCTTGCAAGCCAAATACATTCCACCATCTGTTTCCAGAAAGCTGAGAATAATTTTTACATTTTTAGTTGCTGACCCCTGAATTAGATGATCTCAAAACCTTTCTAGCTTTGAGTTGTAGAAGTCCTGATCTTCTGTAAATGGCTTGCCCAGGACTGCACATGGAAAAGCCTGCTGAAACTAGTCTCTGAATATTGGGAAAGCTGATTGTTAATTTTTCAATGTTTTTGCACCTCAAAAATCAGCAAATACTACAAATCAGAGCTTGATTTACTTCTGTTCTTGTTGATTGTCTAGATTTAGGAAATTGATGGTGAAAATGTTAGTAATACAGATAAAACTTAAAAGTGTGTTATGATACTCCCCACTACCACCCTCATCCAGTTGTTAAACATTTTCCAGCAAATTCCTACATAAAGGTACTAAGTAGCAAAGCAGGGCCTTTTTCCACCATCCTGCCCTTTTGTGGTATAGTTGAGAGAACTGTTTTATTAAACTTTCTATGACCTTATCTTTGTTGCTGTTTGTTTAGCAGATAAAAAGACTCTTTCTGCTCATTAAGTTACCTTCCCATAACTATCAGCATTTATTAAAAGGGCCTCTTCGAAAGCTATAATGACTAAATGTATGTCAGGTTGGTGTATGTAATTAAATGTCATAATTATATTACAGCCACTTTTCCCCCTGAGCTAGATACCATTGTGTCAGTATAGCAGCTCAAGTTAAACACTAAATAATACATCAATCAACTGTGAGGGTGGGACAGAGGAAGGGAAGAAGAGTTGTCTAAATCCTGAAACATGTTGTCTTGCTTTCATAAGCATCGCCTAATCTTCCCCTAACACTTGCTGGATAAGTGGCGATAGAGCATGATTTATGATTGGATTCCTGGGACCTGGGACAAAGAAGTGATGAAGAGATTCCCCTGTTCAGTACAAAACAATTTTCTTCTCAGGTGTTTAAACTAGAGTTTCTTTACTCATAATCATAATTAAGACCTTAAATCCCAGCTGGTACTTCAAATCCCCTGCCTGCCCAAGTTATAGGGTAACTGTAAAGGAGAATGAAATTTTTGACCATCACTTCTGCTGCTTTGCTGTCTCTGCCAGCTACCACTCCACTGTTACACATGTAAACTTCTTTTGGGTGGAGAAGTGTTCACTCAGTAGGAAGGAGGGTGTCTTCTCTTCTAAAGGACAGGAGTTCTGGATCTTGAGAATAACTTTTTGGGGGAAATGGCTATGGTTTTGAAAGGATGGAGTTGGATGTTAAGGAAGATGCTCATGTTTGTTCTCTTGTCCTGCTATTCCTTATATGTAGTACCACTTCTCCCATCTCTGCTTTTATACTGCCCATGCCCTGTGTCTAGAATGCACTCCATTTTTACACTGGTCTCTAAGAATAAATCCCTTGTGTTTCCTTCAAAACTGTATAAAACAACATTCTAAATAAAAAAAAACCTGATATTTTCTATATATATATATATATATATATATATATATATATATATATATAGAATATATATAGTGTATATAGTTAACATGTGTCTATACATACATATATGTATATATGTCACATGTGTGTATGTACATATATGTACATATCTAGTTAGCTAGGTAACACAAAATACAGGGTGCTGAACAGGGAGTCAGAAAGGCAAGTTCAGATCCTGCCTCAGACACTTAATAGCTTTGTGACCTAAGGTAAATCTCTTAACTTCTATACCCTGACTTCCTCATCTATAAAATGGAGATTTTAATACCTACATCATAGGGTTGTTGTGAGGATCAAATGAAATAACATATGTAAAGCACTCTGCAAACCTTAAAGTGCTATATAAATTCTAGATATTTTGTTATTGTTATAATTAAATGTATTTGTGTTTATTTATGTACATGTTCTCTCCACTAATAGAACATAAGCTCCTTGAGGGCAGGAACAATCTTTGGCACACAGTGGGTTTTTAATAAATGCTTGCTGATTGATTTACCATTCTTTTATTGATCAAATCCTGTAGAAGCACAAGATTACTGCCAGAAGTGGTTTTAGATGGCATTTAATACTATTCCATCATTTGGGCCCAGGGCACTCAAGGTCATAGATAAAAAGTGGAGCAATGGTTCAAATCCTTTTCTCTACTGTTAATTCTTCCTCCCTTTGTGTTCTCACTATTCAAAGCTTCTATCATTTTCTTCCTAGTGTAGGAAACTCACATTTATGCACAACCTCGAAGTTTATAGTGTGCCTTCTTCACAATGATCTTCTGAGAAAGGCAGTACAAGTATTAGTAACTCCATTTTACAAATGAGGGAACAACCTCAGAGAGGTCAAGCGGCTTGTTTCAATAGTAAGTGTCATACTTGGATTAGAACCATGTTCCCGACTCCTGCCAGCTTCTTTTCTTTACACAAACAACCCTTGATTGACTTGTTTTCTCAGATATATCATCATCCCAATACTCCTTGCTGTCTCATTTTCTGTCCTTTTCCAAATTGCATTTTTGGACACCAGTGTGCTCCTGATATTTGCTTCTTCTAGAAGACTTCCATTGCTATAAAATATTCTCCAACCTCAGCAAAGACTACTCTATCTCTGTCTATCTCTCTATCTATCTAACGATCTATCTATGCACCCAGACATATTACCAGAAGCTTTAAATCACAGAGCTGGGTTTTTATGTACAAATTGCTTACTAGTATAACATAGGTTGTAAAACCCCAGGGAAAGAAATGTGTCTTCTTTCCTGCCCTGTGTGATACCAAGTACACTCTATGAATAATTAATAATAATAGCATCCTTGTAACAGTTGGGCTATTTTTTAACAAAGCATCCTTATAATGCCTTTTCTTTACAATGAGTTCTCTTAATAAAACTAGAGAATACACTTGTTTATATTAGGAGCTCCTAGGTCAGCAGGATACGTATTTATAACAGCTCAAGGGCAAAGAAATAGAAGTATTTTACATATTTGAATATGTCTATATGACTTCTAACATCCATTTGAGTTCTAAGTCTATGATCCTATGTTCACTAAATTCTAGAACTTTTAAATAACCCAAGGTATTAGTACCTTTCAGTCAGCTTATGATTACCAAAGTAATATTTTTAAAGGAGTATAGATGTAGATGAAATGGATGTCCACCAATTATATGGAAATTCATCCTTAATAAAAACAAACAATTCAGAAGATGGTATTTTTAATAAGTACTAAATAACTATGGGAAGGACAAGATAGCCACTATAATTTAATGGGCACCTCAAATGGAAGGAGTTAGAATTCTTTAAACAAACAGATCAACAAAGCAAACACACTTTACCACTATTTTAAGTGTCCAGAATTAAGTACGAGTTCTGTGGTACTCTGTCCTTGTATCACACCTAGAATATGGTCACTTTTAGGTGCCATATTATAAGAAGGACAATAAAGTTTCCCTGAAGATGGCAACAAGGATGGTAATGGAATGGAAGACTATATCACATAAGACTCAAGTAAAGAAATTAGAGCTATTTAGGCTAGAAAATAAACTTACGAATACCATAATAGTCATTGTCAAGTATTTGAAGAGCTGTGACATTAATGAGGCATTAGATTTTTACTATCTGACTGAAGAGGATAGACCTAGAAGCATTAGATAGAAGTTGTGAAGAAGCGGATTTAGGAGTGATGAAATTATAATGGAGGTGGACTGGCCAATGGTAGGCCTTGGAGCATGGATAGATATTCCCTACTTGGTTTCAGTCAAAGAAATCACATGGAAACCTGGGGGAAGCTGGTTTCTGGTCATAGACAGGGGACTTCTACTGTATGAAAACAGCATCTTTTAATTGGCTACAGAACCAGAAGTACTACTGTCTCAGAGATTGCTAAGCCAAATCTTAGTGGATATAGGAGTCAGAAGTACTTAAAGTTAGTCCTGACAATCAAGCAGGGGAAAATTGGCTGCCTTTCAGAGGCAGCTAGATTTCATAGTTCTGAGCCTGGAATCAGTAAGATTTGAGTTCAAATCCATCATCAGCCACTTAGTAACTGTGTGATTCTAGCTGCCCCACTGGGGACCAGGTCTAGTTGCACAACACAACTCCCTTCTTTTCTTCCTTCTTTCCTTTCTTCCTTCCTTCTTTCCTTCCTTCCTTCCTACCTTTTCTCCCTTCCCCCCCTCCATAAAAGGTGTCAAACCCTGACCAGCACTGTGCAAAGGAATGTAAATTTTAATGGATGAAACCTAGCAAGATATCTTGGGGTTTAGCAGTTAGATTCCTTTCTTAAAGACCATACTTTAAACTTAATTCAATTTGGCTCTCATTGATTGGCCAATAATAGGTCCCAGCTCAAGCCCCACTTAGTGGTCATTGTTTGGGCCCTGATGGCTCAGTGTGAATGTAAATAGTAATTTTTTCTGTTTTGGTCAGAAATCCTGAGGGTCTTCTCCCAGATTGATTTTTTTTTTAAACTAAGTAACAGAGGCCATTCACTGCTTCATTTCTTACCTAGCCTTAATCACTGAATGGGTGTGGCTTAGGTCAAAGCTAGAACTTAGAAAAGACTTTAGAGTAAAAAGGCCAAGATTTTCCCACTGCATAGGAGCCATCTCCAGTTGTCCTGGTCTATATCTTTCCAGTGGACCTAGATGGCTCTGAAGGAGAAAGTGAGGCTGATGACTTTGCACAGCCCTCCCTCACTTAAATCCAATTCACTTGCAAGTCATGGCATCACCTAAAGTCATGGTCCTCTGAGAAAGAAGGACAAACAACAGATCAGATTTGCTGACTCAATCTCTCATGGTAAGCACATCTGCAGGGGCTCTAAGCAGCAGTTCTACAAATTATGATTCTGATACTTACTTACTCTCAAGTGTTTTCTGGAGACTTCAACCTGTATGAGTTCCTAATTGGGCAAGTGGACACAGATAGGCAGCTATATAAGGAAAAACTTCCTGACAGAGCTTTCCAAAAGTAGGATAGAACAACTTTGCAATGAGTATTATTTCGTTCACTAGAGGTCTTAAAGCAAAAAAAAGATGACTGCAGAATTTTGTAGCAGGTACAATAAACCAATGAGCTCAGATAAGAGTTGTACTAAGATGGTATCTGAAGTCATTTAAATCCTGAAATTCCAAGATTTTGTGAAATAATCATTCAAAATTCATTCATTAATTACTTAATACCTACTGTAGGTCAGGGATTATGAGTCTGAAGAGCATAAAGTCCTCAGAAATGTACAAGTGTTTTAAGTGTTCAAGATCCAATAAGTTGGACTCCATTTAATGACATCATTCTGAATCAAAAAATATCATTGCACTTGTCAGGAAATAAATATGTTTTTGGAATTGGGATAAATACTCTCCAAAATAATAGTGAACAAAATGTTAGAGCTTAAAGGGACCTATGAGGTTACTGATATTAATTTAACTCCCTCATGTTACTGATGAAGAAACATGTTTAAGGGGTTAAGTGATTTGCTTATGATTAAAGTAATAGTTGATCTAAATCAAGAATTTTATTTTACTTATACCCCTAAAAATTTAGGTAAGATAACGGAAATAAATTTAATTCAAATTAATAGTTGAGAAAAATGTGACCTTGGACAAGTTATTCAACTTCTCTGGGCATCAATTGCCTCCTTTGTAAAATGTAAAGTTGGATTCAATAACTACTAAGGTCCTTTCTAACTCTAAAAAAAATCTATCTGCTTACCACTATTTATCATTCTGAAATATTTCAAGTTTTGTGATATTTAAAGTTCTATCAATAATTCCTTTTGATGTATTTTTAAAGAAATTTAATGTTATTTAAGATAAATCAAATATCCTTTACTAAAAAGCACACTTTAATTTTAGTAAAATATCAAAATTAAATTACCACTTAAAGTTCAGTAATGGAGACAAATTAAAATTAAAGAGGAATAAAACAACAGAAAACTCTATGATTGCAAAATTTTAAAGTATAATATTTGGAAAAGTTATCATGCAGGATGTATTATTAAAATGATAAAATGCTTCTTTTACTTTAAAACAAAAGCTACAGTATAAAATATGTTCATATTATAAACACTCATAATTTCATTCATGTCTGCTACCTTTCACCAACCCACATGACAAAATCCCATTCCTTAGTAGTAATAGTTGTAGTCTTAATGAATTGTTGTGGCCTACAACATTAATAACATGGAAATGGCCTTTTTATACCTCTGTGGTCTGGTCCTTGGAAAAAGACAAAAGTTCATTGCCAGAAGTGCGTTAAATCCTCTCTAGTTTGGTAGGACTTCTAGTAGTTTGCACTGCTTTGGCAGAAACTTAGACTAAACCTAGGGTCCTCCCCATGCCCAGATGAGGGAAGTATCTGATGAGGATACTGGTAGAAGAAAAGTAGAAAACTATCCCAAATTGCTTATAAAACACAATATTGGATTCAGCTTCAATTGCCAACAGATAATTTGTAACTATGACATGCATTAGAGAGAACTCCTTAATGTAACGGAATAAGTAAAAGTCTGCAGCTGTAACTTTGAATATTTTATAAAATTAGTCACAGAGCCTGTTAAAACCTTATAAAATCTGAGATGCAAAGAGGAACCATGGCATTATAGTAGTGTTTCACTAATTTAAATAAATTTAAATTTGTCTTCCTTAAAAACCAAGTAGAAGAAACCTGAAAAAAACGATAAAAATTTTGATCAAAAAAGAACCCGGAAAAGCACCACTATCCCTATTTGAAAACAATTGTGTAGGTCAAAAGTAATAAATGAGAAAAATCTTGTTTCTAATGAAATGCCTCTAGGATATTTTGAATAGTATAAATAGAGACAAGACTAGATATTAGACTTAAGTACAAAGTCATTAGAGTTAAAATTAGTAGGAACCTATGAATTAGCTAATGTGATTTTCTCATTTTATAGCTAAGGAAAGTGAAATATAGCAAGGTAAGAAATTTAAAGTTCACCTAGGTAGTAGGCAGCAGAGCTGGGATTTGAACCTAGCTCCTCTGGCTCTAAATACAGTAATATTTCTCCTACATGATAATGCACAAAGAAGAAATTCTCTAAATTAGGAAATAGGGCTATTTTTTTATCAAGGAATATGATTATTCATTTAATACTATCATAGTTTTGAAATACTTAAAATTGAGTTACTAAATGGTAAATGGAGAAGCATATGGTCTGCTTAAGTAGACTGTAACAGATAGTCAACCAAGAATTAAGTGATACAAGCAGCATAATTATATCATCAGAGAAATGTGTGATTGAATAAGTGGGCCAGTCATCACATAAGAGCAAAAGATAACCAGTGGTCAGCTTGTATGCTCAACCAGTATCTACAGGATGTCAAGAGACTTAGACAATTTTCAGCTTATTAGGATCCCAATGAAGGATTTGTGGGTAAAGATGGACAAGAGAACCCAGGATAAGAAGGATCTGGGTCACTGGAAGGAATACCCAAATTGATGAGATCACATATCCATTTAAGTAGTGAAGTGTGATGATTCTGATTTTAAAAAGCATGAATCTCTATTCATTTTCTTATTAATACTCCTTTAATTCATTGTTAATTTTTTTTAACTCCAAAATTCCACAAAAGTTAAGACAAAACCCATCTCCCCAAGCAAATGTTTTCAGAATAGCAAAGAGTCAGATTCTGTATGTTTTATGGACTGGCTGTGGTCAGGTTACTTTGGGTCTTGAGGTTTTGTTTTTTTTTTAAAGCAATTAGAGTTAAATAACTTGCTCAAGGTTATACATCCAGTGATTTCTGCGTGTGGTGCTAAGTATCTGAGCCCAGATTCGATCCCCAGGTCATCCCAATACTGGGGCTGGTGCTCTTCAGTGCTCTTACTTGCTGAGCCACCTGGCTGCCCTAAGCAATTGGGGTTAAGTAACTTGCTCAAGGTTACATGGCCAGGTGTTTCTGGGTGGGTGCTAAGTGTCTGAGTCTAGATACGATCCCCAGGTCATCCCAACACGGGCCAGTGCTCTTTACTTGCTGTGCTACCTGGCCACCCCGGGTCTTGAGATTTTTAAATCATAGAATTTAGGACTAACAGGGACCTCAGAGATCATGTAGTTCAGCTTCTTCATCTTATATATTGGGACACTGAAATCCAGGGTGAGGAAGAGACTTGTTAAGGCCCAATAGGTAATAAACATCTAGGCTGGGAAAACTCCAGTACTCCAACTTCAAATCTATTGTTCTTCCTATTACACCATGGCAAACTTCTTAGTCATCCTACATCCCTCATAGAGCTCGTGTTGTGCACATTGGCCATCATACAACACAACTCTCAATAGCTCTGTTCCCACAAAGATAAGAAATCATTTTCTAGAAGATTGATAATAATGCCTAGTTCTACTAAAGTAATATGAAATCACCTACTATGGCAATTAAGCTTATTTTGAACTCTCATGACATTGCTATTGGGGCATATGTAGCTATTGTTTTGCCAAGGAACTAAACTAAAAAAAGACCAACTGCTTCCCTTCCACCCCCAACATCATGACTTCCAAATACTCTCTTTCATTGTTCCTAAGTAATCTATTAGCTTTGGTCTTTTTATTTACACAAATTATTTTACAAGTCACTTTACTTTCTGACTTTTTTCTTTCATCTTTATAAATTTGGAGACAGCAATTATAGCTCTCTGAGGCCTGCTTACACTTTCACTATCCTGATGTATGCCATGTCCTGCCCCCCATTGGATGAATGAAATGAAATCATGTGACCACCTACCCACACACCTTGGCAGAGGTGCACTCCACACACGACGGCCCCCACCCAGGCAGGTAAGTTTAGTTGCACCTTCCAAACGATATCCTGGGAAGCAGGAAAAGGTCAGAGAATCCCCAACTCCGAAATGAAAACCAATTCTTCGGCTGAAAGCAGGAACACCTGGGTCATCACATGGTTCCAAGTCATATTCTGTTTCAAGAAGAGATAGAAAATATATGGGAAAAGGAAACAAAACTCACAGTTAATCAGAACTCAGTCCATAATATTAATTTAAACTCAGTCTATAATACCTATACTTAGTTATACTTACTGTTCAACATAAGAATTGACTGAAATATTGGGATTTTTTTTTAAACAAACAACACAATTTGTTCTGAGAGGCAGTAAGAAAGCTTGCTTCAAATTGAGGATGACATGGGTCCAAGTCAGTTTTCTGATGTATATTGACTGTGTGACCCTGGGGCAAGTCATTGAATCTCTTGATGCCCTAGGCAATTGCCCTAAGACTATAAATTGCAGTGTAGTTCCAGATCTCCATTGGTAACTGGGAGTTTCCTCTGGGGAACCTCTTTCTCACTGCAAAGAAATCAGAAGTCCAGTGCAAAGCCCTCATCTTCCCCTATACCTAACCAAAAATGACTACATCAAAGGAGCTTTATCCTAGGGGTTTTAAACTTATTCAGGCAATGCTGCCATGCTCAAAACAGCTTTTGCTCCTCTGAGAACTGCTCTCAAAATTATAAAAGACTGGACATAGTGAAAACCCTGGATTTGCCATCAGAGTGCCTGGTTCACTTCAGATCTCTTCATTCTTAGTTTTCCCCTTTGAAAAATAAGGGATTTGGGCAACCAATAAACATTTATAAAGCACCTATTTTGTGCCAGATACTGTGCTAAGTGCTGGGAAAAGAGACAAAAGACATAATTTCTAATGTAACCTCCAACTTTAAATCCTGGGATAATTAAGGAAAATTAGTCCCATACAGTACTATAAGGAGGGCATACATAAATCAAGTTTAACTACTGTAAAGTCTCAAAGTATCTTGAAAATATATTTCATTTTCCTCTAATGTTGAAAGTTTAATGGGATTTTGTTTTGCTTTTTCATGTATAAAACATATTTTAGCATGATGTGATGATGAACAAACAACTTGTAACAGAGTTCCCTTCTAGAAGAAACACATACACTATTTATAATGTAAAATGATTTCAAGGTAGGAATTACTTGTCATATCCCAAGAAGTACTCAACATCTTGGTACAGGTGTTTTAATACAGACTCCAGAGGTTCCAAATAACAGTCTCAGTAAAGGGAAAGGCAGCAATCTCCCTTATCTTCTACTTATTTATTACCCCTTCCTAGCCACCATTCTTCTTTATGTGTTTTTCCCCCATTAGAATGTGAGCCCTTTGAGAACTGAGACAACTTTTGTTTTTGTATCTGAATCTCCAGAGCTTATCAGATTTTGGTGTACATTGAATAATAATTTTTTTTCATTCATTCAGAATTATATGAATTCAGATACACTCTAATACAATTTATGTATCCTGAAAAAAAACTGTATATAGGAAAAATAAATTATCTGAATAAAGTGTGTGTTAGTATTGTATAACATCAGAGCTATGAAAAAGATTCTACTGAACATATTTATATACACACATTATGCAGAGGTATACCAAAAGCCTTAGTTAATTTAAAACTTTAGTAGTTGAAAACCACACTAAGACTTTTGTGACTGTGTGTGTGTGTGTGTGTGTGTGTGTGTGTAGTATGAATGCACTTTCCTTTTACCCTTCTCACTTTATCCCTTCCTTTTTAATATGTGCTATATGTTGCAATATAGATTTAAACCTTTTAAGGATGGCAGGATCTTTTAGAAAAAAAATCTCTCTTATTAACACACTCAGCAAACAGCAGCATTCAATAAATGCTGACTATCTTTGGTGAAAATTGATAAGAATGCATCGAGTATAAAGTATTATATTATACAAGGCACTGAGCAATTGACACAGAATTGCATAAAGATCAATAAAACCTCATTAATTTAAACTCTACTAAATCAAAAATCTTGACAGGCCTGGGATGAAATCCATAGACTAATACAACTAAAGCTAGAAGGACTTTTGAGAGTATCTTACTTCAAATGTGTGATCCTATCATGCTATAATAGTATAGTCTTTTCCAATTACACTTTTTTACAGATGAAGAAACTAAAGGCTAAAAGAAATTAAGCAAACGTCCAAAGTCACTAAGGGAGTGTCACAGCTGGGATTCAAATATGCTGTTGTGATTCCATTCAACCACACAATGCTTTCCCCCTCCACCCTTTGCAAAAGTGCATGCTAAATAAAACCTGTTGAAGAAGTAATAATCAAGAACCTAGACAGATAAGCTATTCAAACTAGAAGGCATTCATACATTTGAAAATAATTGATGTTACATACAGTTTGTATTTACTTGACTGTTTTTACAAGGTCACAGATATAAAGCTAGAAGGCCTTCTCATCTAGTACCTTCATTTTATAGGAAGATAAAGCTCAGGGAGGTTGTGACTTATCCAGGCTCAAACAACATATTAAGTATCAGAACTAGGATTTGAACTCCAGAGTGAGTACTGCTTCCATTATGTCTCTTTGAGGAAGAAACCCTCTCAAGAGGAAGGAAAGGGAATAATCATTTATTAAGCACCCTGTGAAGTAAATGTTATGATCCCGTTTTACAGCTCAGGTAGTTAGCAACTATGTGACTTGTCCAGGGTCACACTGCTAGAAAGTATTTGAGGCTGGATTTAAACTAAGGTCTTCCTAACTCAAGCTCTAAAGTTCTAGTTCCACAATTTTTACCCTAAAATAATATCTTAGGGCAATGAGAGATTAAATGATTTGCCTAAAAAGTGACCTTTTATGACAGAAGTGACACGAACCCAGGCTATCCTGCTGTTATGGTCAAAGAGTTTCAGTGACTTGCCAAGGGTTCCATAACTTGTATGTGCAAAGTCAAAACTAGGTCTCTGTTTTTCTAATTCCAAATCTAGTTTCATTTATACTATACCACGGCTATCTATAATAAAGTCTCACAAAAACAACAAAAACACTTAAAAAAACAATATTGAACAGGTAAGAAAAATAGAATATTTCATCATTAAACAAATGGCAAATATTTGCCATCTCAAGAATGCCTCAAATGTAAAAATATTAGAATGGAGTCAGTAGAATCAAATTCATTGGGTTATAGAATCTAGCGCTGAATGTTTCCTTAGAAATCATTTTATTACAGAATTTCAGAGCTTAAAGGGCAAACAGAGGCCATTTAGTCTAAGGAGTATGAATAGGAATCATCTCTATGTAACCTGTTGCAGGCAGGCAGTCATCCAACCAACTTTTCCTGAAACCTACTAACTTTGTGGCAGCCCATTCCATTTTGATAGTTTTAATTCTGAAGTTTTTTTTTTCTTTTTATCCTTATGTTAAACTTAAATCTAACCATCTGCCTTCTGTGGCTAAGCAGAAGAAATCTGAGCCCTTTTCCATATGACAATCCTTCAAAATTTAGAAAAGGACTGCATGAGTAGTTTCTTTCCTTATTTCTCAAATATCTAAATAAATTAGGAGCCTCTAGGTCACTACTCATTCAGTCAATGCAACCATCTGGTAGTAACTATTCGAAGTTTCAGACTTTAAGTCTCAGAGACATATTCAAATCTCATGGGGCACAGGCTACCTACCAAACCCAACCCTATAAAAATGGCACAGGTGGCACATGCTGTTATCACTTTCTCTCATATCTATCACTTTGGCTTTCTATGTTCTGAAGCTCTTCTGGCTCTTAGTAAGCCCAAATTATTATTTTCAATAAAAATTATTCATTTTGACAAAGTGCATTCTGTTTGAGATTATAAAAAGTGAACAAGCAGTTTGGAAAAAAAGGAACTCTAACGGAGTATAATATCACTCATTATACTGTCATTATGTTTTGATTTACTGTTTGTGGTCTACTACTTGCATTCAGATTTCTATTGCTGGAAACACTGTGGTCATTATTGCTCAAATGGCTTTTCTTCTAATTGTATTTCCATTTAAAATGTCATTTCCTATGCTTTCTCATAGTCCACTTTGAGTATCTATGCAATTACAAAGGTTTCTGAAGCATATGTGGGATTTTTCTTTCTTTTGCATGCAAGCATAGGGGACTTTTTATAGCATTTTATTAATTAAAAACACAAAACCCCCCCACAAAAATCCATCAGTAACTGTATCATTCATTGCTAAACATTATCAGAATCAGAGAAGATAGGATTTTTTAAAATATTAACTCTACATTGTGTGACCCTGGCCGAGTCACTTAACCTCTATATGTCTCAGGTTCCTCATCTGTAAAATGGAGATAATAATAGTCCTTATCTCACAGGGTTTTTGTGAAGATCAAATGAGATAACATTTGTAATACAATTTGCAAACTTTGAAGTACCACATAAATGCTAGCTATTTTCTTATTCCTCTCTTTTTAATCTGTCATTATTATTACACCTGAAAATTGGGTTTTTACACCTGAAAGACCAAAGGTATTTTGTTTTTTTTAAGATCTTTTTTTTTTAACCACTCTATAAAATAAGGGGAGAGACAGATGTAATCCTTGCTCTCTGTTATCATCTAGTTAAGGACAAAGAACATGCACAAAGGACAACTGAAGAACACATTTTCAAAGCAATCTATCAATGATTGCAAATTAAATTATCACACAGTATATAGAAAATGAGGTCTAGCAGGAACCTTCAAGGCTTGCAGACTAAACAACTCATTTCACCAATGAGGAAATTAACTATAACTACAGTATAGCACTGTGTTCTAGGTTCCAAGCAGTCATGATTCTTACTCTATTCAGTGATCTTCTCTTAAATTCCCTCCAAAAAAAAAAAAAACTAAACACCTTCCATTTATTTGGCATATATTTTATATTTACTGTTATATGTCAATATATTGATATTTTTCCCAAACAGTGTGATGACAAGGGATGTTGCATGTTTGGTTTTATATCCCTAGCACCCTGCATAGTGACTGGAACAATATTAGTGTTTTGCCAATTTTTGTTGTTAGTTATGTTAACATCTCAGAGAGATCACTATCCAGGCTCTCACTGAACACTTCAGTGACAGGGATATCACTATTTCAAATTCATTCCATTGTAGGGCTGTTCTGATGGTTAAGAATTCTTTTATATAACTGTCACATAATTTTTTATATAACTAATCACCTCAGTTACTAGCATAATCTTACTCAAAATTACTTTGATTTTTCTTTGTTTTTACTAATGTATGTCATAATTTAGCCCTCTGCTACCTTTCCAGTTTTTTTTTTTACCTGAAATATACTCCTTCTTCCAGTGACACTAGTCAATTGGCTATTCCACAAACAAGATACTCCCATCTCTCATCTCCAAGAATTTTCTCTGTCTGTCCTCCTTGTGTGGAACATTCTCCCTCCTTAGCCCCAACTACTGACCACCTTGACTTCCTTTAAGCATTAATTAAAGTCAAACCTTATAGAGGAAGCCTTTCCTAAACCCTTTTAATTCCGATGCTTTCCCTTTGTCAATCATTTCCAATTTAACCTGCATATAGCTTGCTTTGTTCATATATATGTATATGTGTATGTGTGTATATATGTATAGATACATATATATTGCATGTTGTCTCATTAGATTGTAAGCTCCCTGAGGGTAGGAACTGTCTCTTTTTCTACTCCCAGCACTTGGCACAGTGCCTCGTACATTGAAGGTGCTTAATGAATATTTATTGATTGATTGCTTGACTGTATCTCCCAGTACCTAGCCTATGATGCCTCATGCACAGTAGAACTTAGAGTAAATTCAATCCTCTTACTCTAAATCCAATGTTCTTTCTATTTCTAGTAGTAGCTACCACTATTCTATACCTATGCTTATCACACCTTGATCTTTGTCTTTTCAACTTCAATTATCCCCAGAGATGACAACCACAAAACCTCAGGACCAAAGGTTGACAGAACAGTTCACCTTACCTGAAAATGTGATATTGAAGCCTTCATAAGAAATTGAGAAATCTGATATAAAGCGAAGCTGTGCAGTGAAGTTTCCAAATAGACCAGCTTTAATTGTATGGGGTAGCACAGAACCAGTAAGTCTGGCAACAGGCTCTGTGAAACTTCCATCTTCTGTAATCAGCAGATAATCATGGGAGCTTTCCAGGTGAAAAGTGTGAAAAATCATTTGAACACCTTTTTAGACCAAAGGGGAAAAAAAATAAGAGAAGTCAAGGAACAAATACAGAGAATTTCTTTCACTTCTTTGTAGCATGGTACCTTTCATGTGTGTACTCACACAGGCATATACATATATGCATACTTACCTACATATATGTTGTTTGTCACCAGTATAATGAAAATTCCTTTAGGGTAGGTAATATTTCATTTTTGTTTTTGTTCCTCTAGAGCTTACTAAAGAATTTGGCACATAGTAGGTAATTAATAAATGTTTATTTAACTAATTTAATTCCTGTTTGCTTATATCTAGGCTGCAGAATGAACACTGCCTTATCAAAAAAAAAATTGGGGTATAAATTCTGGCTGGGAAAATTGTGATTAGAATTGTTTTTGTTGTTCAGTCATTTCAGTCGTATCTGACTCTTTGTGACCTTACTTGGGATTTTGTTGACTAAGATAACTGGAGTGGTTTGCCATTTCCTTCTCCTGTTCATTTTATAGATAAGGAAAGTGGGGCAAATGGGGTTAAGTGACTTGCCCAGGGTCACACAGCTACTAAGTGTCTGAGGTGTGATTTGAACTCGAAGAAGAAGAGTCTTCCTGACTCCAGGCCCAACATTTTATCAATTGTACCACATAGCTGTTCAGTGATTGTTTTTAAATTATATTTATTAACTTATTTATTCTTTTTAAATGTTTTCTTGACTGTTTTTTCTTTATTCAAAATACCATTGCCACTAATACAGACTCTCTTTTGCTCTCTACCTCCAACAAAGCTAGTCTCTTGTAACAAATATATAAACAAATAAAAATAAATCAACCCATTTGCCATATATAAAAATGTAAGCCTCATTCCACATCTATAGTTCACCACCTATCTGTTAAGAAGAAGAAGGAATGGGGCGGCTAGGTGGCGCAGTGAATAGAACACCAGCCCTGGAGTCAGAAGGACCTGAGTTCAAATTCGGCCTCGGACACTTAACACAAAAACTAGCCATGTGACCTTGGGCACGTCACTTAACCCCAATTGCCCTACCTTTCCCCCTCCAAAAAAAAAATAACACACAAAAATCCAAAAAAAAAAAAAAAAGGGCATGTTTGACCATATGGGAAAATTCTAGCTGGTAGTTTGAATAAACATTAACTTGGAAGCTTTCATAAGCATATAGAAATGCACTTGAGAACCCTTTAAAACATATTAAGAAACAACAGACAACTTCCACTCCCTTTTAAGCCCTCAGAACCAAAGCTGTCAGGTTGTAGCAATGGGAAATTAAATTGGCTCCTCATTAGCTGATTCATTAGCATAATATAGGAAATTTGAAAGAAAAATTTAGCATATTGTGTTATTATCCTGAGATTATTCCTATTCCCAATATAACTAAACCAATCAAACATTTATTAAACACTTACTAAAAAGAAGGCATTCTGAAAGGCGCTGACAGATATATACAAAGACAAATTACAAAGACAAAATAAAAAATAAATCCTGCCTCTCCTCTTGTTCCATCCTCTTCCCTTCTCAATTTCTTTCATGCTAGTCATGATCAATATCTATGCCAGTGATGTGCATGACATATCTGCTCATAAGGTAAACAAACCTTTCACAGAACCCTCCTTTTTACAGTGGAAAAAATAACATTGCCATCAATCTTTGTCAAATGCCCTCCCCTTCCACTTGATCTGGATAGGTTCAACAACAACGTTGGTATTATTTTCTCACTCTGAAAGAATGATGTTCTAATGAATAATTCCTTTGGTTATTAGGGTAATGCCAGGGATTTAGAAGTGAATATTACTTTAGTATGTAAAAGTAAACTTGAAAGTTCAGGAATCAGGGAAAAGGCAATACTATATTAATTTAGTGATTGATTGTAAGAAAAATTTCCACATTTCAAAAGTCAAGCTTCTCAATGGGAGTCAAGAATTGTGGAAGGATGTTCAAAAATGGAACATATCAGTGACTCCTCAGAAAAGTTCATTTTTTAAGGAGCTAAAATCATAAGTCACATAGCCTTTGACAAACCAACAAACTAATATAATTTTGAGTATTTCTCTATGTGAGAACATTTAAATTCTCAGGAGGAAGAGAGGAGAGATAAAAGTCAAAGGAGAACACAGATGTCTTTTTGATTTTTACTCAAGAAAATCTAAGGATGTCTTTTGGCAGCTTATCCTTGGGGCCCCAAAGTTTAAATTCATATCACTGAATGAATGACCATTTTAAAAAGTCTGATTTCAGTTGTTATATATGAAAGATATCTATATCTTTTCTATAATAAAGTAAAAAGTATAATTTTATATATATGCATATTATGAAATAATGTTTTTAAGTAAACAAAAATGTGAATAAATTAGAGCATTGCAATAAAAAAATCTGGAGTTAAAAAAAATCTTTATACATTTATCTCAACATTTCTGCATAGTTTTCGTTCTCATTGAGGGTATATTCACCCTTCAATATGTACCCACTATAGCATGATGTAACACTGAGGATCCTTTAACAGCTATTAACATTTTTGAGCAAAATGAAGAGAATTTTTAAGGCTATCCCTTTATGACCTTCTCTCAGAAAGGACAACAGCTCCTGGATTGCTTTGTCATTGCAAGATTTTTAGTTGACACTTCTCAATTTAATTCAATTCACCTCAAATATTTACAAAGGACTAACACTATGAAAGGCAAAGTGCTAGATCTGCTTAGCTATTATTTAGCTCTGTTGAATGTAGATATTGAATTATCCTTTAATTAACCATTGTCCCTATTTCTTTTCTGCCCCATTTCTATTTTCCTTTCCTTTTTAGTGAGTCAGATTCCTTCAATATCTCATTAATTTGCATGAATCTCAGCTAACTGACAACTTCAGAAGAAAAAAGTATCCACTTTTTCTTCAGGCACTGATCACTGAAGGAATAACACTGTCTCTTTTTCTCTCTTTCTCTCTATCTATCTATCTATCTATCTATCTATCTATCTATCTATCTATCTATCTATCTATCTATCTACCTATCTAGGCTTATGCAAATAAAGCTTAAACACCAAAGCAAAGCTATTAACAGTGAGTGAAATATATTTATTACAGGAAATTAAATAAAGTGCCTCCTTATTTCACAGATTAACAAATGCTTTTATTTCATTTTGCCCACAGCATGTTTTCATCTTGTACATGGTTTTGTTAATGTATTTGCAAGACATTATTTCTTTCTTACCCTTTCCATGAGACACTTCAATAGTCCAAGTACAATTTAGAGAGTTTGGATAGAAATCAGGAAACCCTGGTGAAAGTACAGTTCCACTCTTTCCATGAATGTAGCCTCCACATAGAGCTGGATGAAAGAAAGCAAAAATGTCAATCAGAGTTTTATAGCTAGTTACGGTATACAGGGCTTTAAGAATGTTTTCCAGCATGCCAAAATGTTAAAAATAGTGATCTAATGTTACATTAGGGCCAAAAGCAGATAAATCAACTTTACTTATGTTGGCTTTTTACAACAGACCAACTCATTCAGGAATAACCCTGAATGGTTACACAAGACACAGAACACAAATAGAGAAAAAGCTGTGAACCTGAGCCCAAATTAAAATTCATACATGTCTATGCAAATTACACTGGTCAGACTGTAATTTCTAGAGAAGCTGGTTTCTGTGGTAACCCCCTCAGCAAGAGAAGAGTGACCTATAATAGAACATATCATGTGGAATATGGGCTGATAAAAAGGGTAATTTTAGAAGACAAAGAAGAGGAATACAACTGTAAGAGACTTAAATTCCATTAAATTATCAAGTACTGCAATTTTAAGATGCTAATAAATGTATGTAAGCAAATAATTTTTAATTTTCTTTTTTTAACACTTGAAATTTTTCCAGACTCCAAAACCATACAAAAAGGACATCCCTCAGTTTTATATATTTCTCTCTTTTAAATCAAACCATTTAAATTCGTAATGAAGCAATGTTAGACACATCACTTGAAAAACACAAGTGTAATGTGACACAATTGCTGTTCAGTTGTTTTTCAGTAGTCTGGCTCTTTGTGATCCCATTTAGGGTTTTCTTGGCAAAGTCACTGGAGTGGTTTACTATTTTCTTCTCCTGCTCATTTTACAGATGATGAAACTGAGGCAAATTGAGTTAAGTGACTTGCCCAGGGTCACAAAACTAGTGAGTGTCTGAAGCCAGATTTGAACTCCAGAAAATGAGTCTCCCTGACTGCAGGCCCAGCACTCTATCCACTGTGCCACCTAATTGCCCTGCAGTAATGGAGTAGATAAGTGTAATGGAGAGATAAAATGTATCCCCTTCTAGGGGACAGGGATTGTTTCACTTTTGTCATTGTATAGAAATGAAAAGAAACTGACCAAACATAGTAGTTAATGTTTTTCTTTTTCTCTGTCTCTCTCTCTCCCTCTCTCTCTCTGTCTCTGTCTGTTGCTCTCTCTCTTTGAAGGGGGGAAGGCAAAGCAATTGGGGTTAAGTGACCACACAATCTTCTGCTGTATCTTTATCCAGACTGTGTCTGCTATTGCTAGGTATCAATCTCCCAAGGATTTGTCCTAAGCCCTCTTTTCTTCTTCCTGCCTACTATTTCACTTGGTTTCCTTTTCAGCTCTGATGGTTCAATTATAATTCCTATACAGATATTTTTAAACTATATTTATCTAGTCCTAAACTCTCTCCTAAGACCTCCAGTCTTCCCTTTCCAATTAGCTATTAGACAACTAGAACTAGATATACTGTAGTCTTAAACTCAACATGTGCAAACTGAACTCCTTCTTTCTCTGCCAAGCACTTCTCCCTTTCATAACTTTCCTACTAATGTTCAGGGTACCATCACCTTTCGAGTTATCCAAGAAAACAATCTCTATAGATATCTCTTCAATTCCTCCCTCTCTTTCATCACGCATATTTAATCAGTTGTAAAACCCTGTGGATTTTACCTTTATAAAATCTCTATTATATAGTCCCTCATCTCTTCTGATACCATAATTAACCTAGTGCAAACCCTGATCACTTTACCTCAGGATTATTGTAATAACCAGCTGGTTAATATTCCTGCCTCAAGTCTTACCCCAATTCAGTCCACAATCCATTCAGCTATCAAAGTGATCTTCCTAAAGCCCAAATCTGATTGTCACTCCTAACACCAATAAACTCTAGTTGTTCCCTATTTCAATCAAGATCAAATATAGAGTCTTCTATTTGACTTTTAAAGCCTTTTATAATTTGTTTCCTTCCTGTCTTCCCATTCCTATACCTTACTCACATCCATGTACTTTATAATCCAGTCTTACTGGTCTCCTTGCAGTTCCTTGCAAAACATATCTCCTATTTCTATAGATTTTCACTGACTACCCTATATGCATAAAATGTGCTCTCTCTCTCTCTCTCTCTCTCTCTCTCTCTTCCTCCCTCCCTCCCTCATCTTTAGCTCCTACATTCTTTGGCTTTCTTCAAATCTTAACTAAAATCCTACATTCTGCAAGAAGCCTTCCCAAACTCCCACAGTGCTAATGCCCTTCTCTTTTTAAATTATCTAAACTTTATCCTTTATATCTTGTTTGTACATAGTTGTTTGCATGTTATCTCCCCCATTAGACCATGAGATTCTTGAGAGCAGGGTTTTTTTTTTGTTTTGTTTTTGTTTTTTTGTATCAGCAGAGCTTAGGCACAGTGCCTGGCAGGTAGATGCTGCTTAATAAATAAAAATAAAAGTCAAATAAATTTTATTTGACTTGATGGAATAAAAGAGCATTGAACTAGGACTCCAAGGCCTAGGATTTAGTATTGGTTATGTTAATAGTTAATAGTGTGACTTTGGGCAAAGCATTTAACCACTGTGGGCTTCAATTTCTTTAACTATAAGATGAAGAATATGTACTAGCTAATCATTAAGGCCTTATCCTTTTCCAATTTGGGGAAAAGGCAAAAAAATGCCAAGATTCTATGACTTAATGAGGCTAGACATTTAAATTTACTTTTTGAGTGTGGAGAAATGAACTGCCACTGAAAGAGATGCCATCTGGAAGATTTTCACTTGATTTTCAACAGTGTGCATTGCATTTAGTAATCAGTATATCCAGGTCCATCACAAGTATTATTTAAATAAGATTTAGTTAATTCATGCATGAAATTATATAGTTATCCTCAATAAAGCTTATTAAGCTAGTCTAGGTTAACAAAAATATGATTATAAACAAGTCTTTGGAATGCGAAGCAAAAGCAAAAGAAAATCACATAAAATTCATCAGAACACAAAATATCCTCTATAATCCTAACCACTCATCAGTATTATCACTTGAGATTTTTCTTTCAAATATTAGCAACTACATATTTTCTTCTAGGATGGGCAAAATTATTATAAAATCCAAAATTAGTAACTACCATACTCTTATAGCTTTTTATCTGTCCAGAATAAGATTCATGTAACTAGATTTTTTTGGAGTAAGATTTACAATCCTCTACCAGAGGATTAATATAAACAAAGGGAAGGTACTCTGGAAGTACAATTTCATGGAGAACAATATCAACTAACAAATCATGGAGATTATTCCCTTCTTAGACACTCATACCACAGATTTATCCATAGTGAGATATGAGTTTCGATAGGCCTGTGATTGTTTTTTAGAAAGTTGTTCATTGTCTTTTTTTTTTTTTTTGCTTTTTTAAAGGGGGGAAGGTAGGGCACTTGGAGTTAAGTGACTTTCCCAAGGTCACACAGCTACTAAGTATTAAGTGTCTGAGGCCAGATTTGAACTGAGGTCCTCCTGACTCCAGGGCCGGTGCTCTATTTTCTGTGCCATCTAGCCACCCCAATAGTCTTTTTTTTTTTAATGTACAAATTTTGTAGAGAAGATCCAGGCCAGGAGCCATAATGGCATCTCTAGGCAAATGTCCATGTTGTGAAACCATTAAGTCAAAGTAATAGGGAAGCAGAGATCACAGTCTGTAATGCTGATATTTTGGTGGTGATTTGACCTAGGTAACTTAAATTTCAATTGACTTGTATCATCATCTGTTTATTAGTATGGTATTTATTTACTTCCTAATCTCTAAATACCTCCACAACAGCATCCTCAATGCCCAGGCCAGAGATTATGCCCAGGAGCCTTGGTGTCCTTAACTGGTGAATGTATCTCTTGGAACTCTGTTTTAGGAAATGCCTTAACCTTGCTTTACTCCGCTCCCTTTTCTCTTTCCATCTTCTCCACAGCCTAATCTACAATCACCTAAAGGCTACTAGGTTATCCTTCCCTACTTTTTCCTATCCACTCAGCTCTGGAACTATGAAAAATGATCAAATAGTCTCTGACATTGTTCCTGACTGAGGTATATTAATTTTCTAATAGCATCACTCATACTCCCCAAAACTTTCTAAAGCAAAATGCCCCTTCCTGGCCATTTTTGTGCAATGTTTCTTGTACTAAAATATGAACCTCTTGAGGGCAGAGAATGTGTTTCTTTTGGTATTTGTATTTTCTCCAGCATTTAATACGGAGTTTGGCATATATTAAGTTCTTAGTAATTCTTTTCTATACTTCTCTTCCTCCTTCCCTCCTCTTTTTTCTTCTTTCCTTCCTTTTTTCCCTCCCAACATTTAAGGAGCATGCCATATGGACATGTTATTGGAGCCTTTTTTAAATTATGTATCATAATAATTAAACAAAAACTTTTATTCAGGCCATTCAAAGCACATATAATATTTATTCTATGTCTACCACACTCCTGGTACACTAATTTCCAAGCCATTAGGTATTCTATTAAACACACACACATACATATTCTACACATACATACATACACACATACGCACACACACACACACACAAATTACACTTGAAAACTGTTACGGTTATTTACATGGCAGTGCAGACAGTTCAGGAAGTAGTATATTGTCCATTCCAATTGATGTGAGGGATTAACTTCATTTCACATTATAGGCAACACTGTCTTCCAGTGTATTTAAATCCAAACAAGCAGACTGAGAAAGAAAACACATCCACTAGGATAGGTACCTTCCTTTTTTTTTTTTTTTTGGTCACAAATATACAGTTTCACTTTTAGTTAAATGACATAATTGGTGGAAATAGAGACTTGTTTGTGTGTGTGTGTGGTTTTTTTTTTCTTAAATTGGGAAGTAGGCAGTAGGGATATAGTTAGATAGGAATGAAAAGTCTAATACTTTCATGGTCCTATCAATAGTCTATATATTAAAACTGATTTCTATGAGGGCATTTCCTAGGGACATTCCAGTTAGGAGGGCCACATATATATTTGTATGTAATTTGAATTTAATTTAGTTTTTCCTACATATCCTAGTCTATTCTAGGAAATTTCTCAAGTAACAGTTACATTTTGTGATTGTTATCCTTAAGGCTATAATTTCTCTTTTCTATTCCTAACATTCGCCTCCTCTCACTGACCCAGATCCTCTTTAGAAGAAGCCTCTAGCACAGGGGAGCAAAGCACATGGGATAGAGAAAGACAGTAGGGGAGCCAAGGGCACCTGGAAATTTTTGCCAATATATTAAGAAAAGAGCCAATTTGGAGAAGATTCTCATATTCAAACAGTTGAAAAGAGTATATTTGAGAATAAAAAGACACTTGCAAAGGTTTCTTTCCCTTCTGCCCCACATAAAACCAGAGGCAGTTCTGCACATTGCTATTCTGATTTTCCAATACTTGAATTGTCCATGGTTAATCTAATCATTAATCATTAAAGATAGCAATGCTATATGTTTGGTAGACATCTATTTAACTATTTGTTTGTTTATTTATTGCTTCTTAATACCTCAAAACCATAAAAACTTCATGAGAGATGCCATGGCCCAGAGGATAGAATTCTGTGTTTTCAGTAAGGAAGACCTGGGTTGAATTCCTACCTGTGATACTTATTAGCTGTGGACACTGGGCAACTCAATTACTCTCTATGCCCCCAGACGTAGAACTAGAATTCCATTAGTACATAGTACTAGAGCATGGCTGGATTAAAATCTGCATTGGTTAACTCTACTACTATGAAGAAATCACTGATCATTTATGTATTCCCAAACGAAATCACAGAATAAATTCTTGTAGCTTTGCTTCATTATAGAGAGAAATGCATTTTTCAAAGCAGGCCTATCTTGCTGATGCATCTTTTTTTACACTTAAAGCAGAACAGTTGTACACTTGACATCAAGCAACTATGTGAGAAATAGAGTAGTGATGACATAGCTAGTATATGCAACCCAGTGATGGCTAACTGATTGTAGATTCTTCTCGTTCAGTCATTCAGTATTGTCTGTTTGTGACCCCATGTACCACTGTCCATAGGGCTTTCTTGACAAAGATACTATAGTGGTTTGCCATTTTCTTCTCCGATAGATTACAGCAAACAGAGAGGCCCAGGGTCACAGAGCTAGTAAGTGTCTGAAGCCAAATTTGAACTCAAATCTTCCTGAATCCAGGCCCAGTGCTCCATCCATGGAGATGCCTTTTGTTCTTGTTCAGTCATGTCTGACACATCATGACCCCATTTTTTGTTTTCTTGGCAAAGATACTAGAGTGGTTTGCCATTTCCTTCACCAGCTCATTTTACAAATAAGAAAACTGAGGCAAACAGTGTTAAGTGACTTGCTCAGGGTCACATAACTCGTAAGTGTTTAAGGCTAGATTTCAGCTCAGGAATATGAGTCTTCCTGACTCCAGGTCCAGCACACTATCCACTGAGCCACCTATCCTCGCCCTATGATTCTGGACTCATGCAAAATCCCAAACCATATTAATAACAGGTTAATTATGAACTTTCCCTCACTTTAAGATTTCCTGATGAGACAGAAGAGATTCAATGCATTAACAGAAGGCTCTATTGGGAAAAGAAGTTTACAGATTTAGATGAATGAAATTTCAGAAACTGACAAAGAAAAAATAAAGGCCAAGGAATATATGATAATGGACTCTTTGGCTTTCCAAATACAGCATCCATTCGATTCAATAAGGCTTTTTTTAGCACCTACTATGTACAAACACTTGCTCTGCTTATTACTAGGGATACAGAGAAAAAAAAAAGGAAATCCTCTCTACCCTCAAGGAACTTACATTCTATTATGGGTATTTAAAAGGTATACAGGTAAAAGCAAAAGGAAAATATTTTCAAGAATGGTGCCAGTACTTTGGAGAAGTCAGAAAGATAGCACCTAAGTAGTACTTTGAAGGAAGTTGGAATTTCTAATAATAATGATAACAATATAAAAGCTCATATTTCAAATAGCTTTAAGATCTGCAAAGTAATTTACATATATTTCTTATGCACAAAGTAGAGATAAGGAGGAAATATATTCCAAACATGAAAGGCCATTAAAACAGTGGCACAGAAGTAAAAGATGGATGATTTTAAATGGGAAACTAGCAACAAGCCATATTGAATAGAATGAAGAGTGTTTAAAGGAGAATAATATGAAATATGAGGGTAACTGAGAGCCCTACTGGGCAGGGCTTTAAATTCCAGGTTGAGGATTTTGTTTTTTGTCTTGGATACACTAGGTAACTGTTGTATAAAATCTTAATGTGTATTATAATTAGTATTAATATTCATAATAATCACAAATTCGGGGTTGGGGTTCCCCCCAATCCTTCAAAGAGATCTCACTGTAGGGTGTGTGTGTGTGGAAGGTTAGGCTTATCTATATTTGAAGGCAGCTACCTTAAGATAAATATGTTAATTTTATTCAATCCTCAATCATCTTGCCTTCAAATTGCACATATAGAGTTCTATGAAATTGGTGCTTATCTGCGAATGTACATCAGATAATTTTTTATACAAACATAGATAATAAAGCTATTTTATGCTGTAATATTGTGAGGTTCAGACTAATCAATCATTCTGGTTAAACAAATGCTGACCAAAGAAACTTCTGCTTGGACTGAGTTCAAGTTTTGCTTAGAATGAAGCCCTTGAGGTATTTTTAAAAATTTATTTGTTTACTTTTGGCTGATAACACTGAGTTCCACAGTCCCTTGAGTTTCAAATTTTCTCCTGCTCCCTCTTCTTCCCCCTACCCCCAATGGCGGCATGCAATCAAATACAGGATCTACAAAAACCTTCATTTGTTGAATGATTCAATACATTCAAGTTGGAAAGGATTATAACCAGTGCCAGTGAACAATGAGAAGGAAGAAACAAAACAAAATAAAAACAGAAAAAAAAAGAGCAAGTAGGTTGCTTCAATCTGCTCTCACTCTGTAGTTCTTTCTCTGGCTGAGGATATCCCTTTCCATCATGAGTCTTTTAGAGTTATCTTATAACCTTGCATTGCTGAGAGGAGCACAGTCTATCCAAGCTGGTCGTCACACATATGATGTGTCTATAACTGTGTACAAAGTTCTCGTGGTTTATGTAAGTCTCTCCAGGTTATTATGAATTCCATTTGCTCGCTTTTCTTTCTTTCTTTCTTTCTTTCTTTCTTTCTTTCTTTCTTTCTTTCTTTCTTTCTTTCTTTCTTTCTTTCTTTCTTTCTTTCTTTCTTCCTTCCTTCCTTCCTTCCTTCCTTCCTTCCTTCCTTCCTTCTTTCTTTCTTTCTTTCTTTCTTTCACAATTGGGGTTAAGTAACTTGCTCAAGGTTACACAGCCAGTTATTTCTGGGTGGGTGCTAAGTATCTGAGTCTGGATTCGATCCCCAGGTCATCCCAACACTGGGGCCAGTGTTCTTACTCACTGCACCACCTGGCCGACACTGCTCCTCATTTCTTATAGCACAAAAGCATTCCATTACATTCATATACCACAACTTGTTCAGCAATTTCCCAATTGATAGACATCCCCTTGATTTCCAATTCTTTGCCACCATAAAAAAAAAGCTGCTATAAATATTTTTGTACTAACGGGCCCTTTTCCCACTTCTATGATGTCTTTGGGATACAAGCCTAGAAGTGGTATTGCCAGGTCAAAGGGTATGCACTTATTTACAGCCCTTTGGGCATAGTTCCAGATTGCTCTCCATAATTGTAAAATAAGATCACAACTCCACCAACAGTGCAGTAGCATTCCAATTTTTCCACATCCTCTCCGGCATTTGTCATTTTCCTGTTGTGTCATCATAGCCAATCTGATTGGTTAGATGTGGTACCTCAGAGTTGTTTTGATTTGCATTTCTCTAATAAATAATGATTAGAGCATTTTTTCATATGCTTATAGATATCTTTAATTTCTTCCTCTGAAAACTGCCTGTTCATATCCTTTGACCATTTATCAACTGGGGAATGACTTCCATCATTATAAATTTGACTCAATTCTCTGTATATTTTAGAAAGGAAGCCTTTCTCAGAGACACTGCTTGTAAAAATTCTTTCTCAATTTTCCACTTCCCTCCTAACCTTGGTTATGTTAACTTTATTTGTACAAAAACTTTTCAATTTAATGTAATCAAAATTATCCATTTTGAAATTCGTAACACTCTATCTCTAACTTGGTCATAAAATCTTCCCTTCTCCATAAATCTGACAGGTAAACTATTCCTTGCTCTCCCATACTGCTTACAGTATCAGCCTTTATACCAAGATTGTACACCCATTTCAATTTGATTTTGGTATGTGGTGTAATATATTGGTTATGCCCAGTTTCTGCCATACTATATTCCAGTTTTCCCAGCAGGTTTTGTCAAATAGTGAGTTCTTATTCCCAAAACTGGGGTCTTTGGGTTTATCAAACAGTAGATTATTACTGTCATTGACTACTGTTTCTTATGTATGTAATCTTTTCCACTGACCCACCACTCTATTCCTTAGCCAGAACCAGGTAGTTTTCATGACTGCTGCTTTATAATACAGTTTAAAATCTGGTAGGGCTAGGCCACCTTCTGTAGCATTTCTTTTCATTAAATCCCTTGATATTCTGGAACTTTTGTTTTCCAGATAAATTGTTACTATTTTTTCCAGCTCTATAAAGTAATATTCTGGTAGATTTATTGGTATGGCACTAAATAAGTAAATTAATTTAGGTAAAATTGTCATTTTTATTATATTAGCTCAACCTAGCCACGAACAACTGATGTTTTTCCAATTATTTAGATCTGACTTTATTAGAGGGAAAATGTTTCATAATTATGTTCATATAGTTCCTGGGTTTGTTTTGGCAGGTAGATTCCCAAATATTTTATAATGTCTACAGTTACTTTAAATGGAATATTTCTATTTCTTGCTGTTAGACTTCATTAGAAATGGATACGAATGCCAAGGATTTATGTGGGTTTATTTTATATCCTGGAACTTCCACCAAATTTATTATCTCAAATACTTTTCTATTTGATTCTCTAGGATTCTCTAAGTATATCATTATATCATCTGGAAAGAGTGATAGCTAAGTCTCTTCTTTGCCTAACCTGATTCCTTCAATTTCTTTTTCTTCTCTTATTGCTACAGCTAACATTTCTAGGACCAAATTGAATAAGAGGGGTGATAGTGGACATCCTTGTTTCACCCCCGATCTTATTGGAAATGTTTTTAGCTTATCCCCATTACATATATTGCTTGTTGATGGTTTTAGATAAATGCTACTTATTATTTTAAGGAAGACTCCATTTATTCCTCTACTTTCTACTGTTTTTAATAGGAATGAGTGTTGTATTTTGTTAAAGGCTTTTTCTGCATCTATTGAGATAATCATATGGTTTCTACTAGTTTTGTTGTTGATATGATCTATTATATTAATAGTTTTCCTAATATTGAACCATCCTTGAATTCCTGGAATAAATCCTACCTGATCAAAGTGTATTATTCTTGTGATAAGTTGCTGTAGTCTTTTTGCTAATATTTTATTTAAAATTTTTGCATCAATATTCATGGGGAAAATTGGTTTATAATTTTCTTTGTTTTGGCCTTTTCCAATTTAGGTATCAGTACCATATTTGTGTCATAAAAAGAATTTGGCAGGACTCCTTCTTCTCCAATTTTCCCAAATAGTTTACAAAGTATTGGAATCAATCATTCTTTAAATGTTTGATAGAAGTCACTAGTAAATCCATCTGGCCCAGGAGAATTTTTCCTAGGGAGTTCATTGCTGGCTTCTTCAATTTATTTTTCTGAGATGGGGAAATATAAGTGTTCTACTTCCTCTAAAATTAATCTGGGCAATTTATATTTTTGTAAATATTCATCCATTTCACTAAGAGTATAAAATTTATGGGCATAAAATTGGGCAAAATAATTCCTAATTATTGTTTTAATTTCCTCTTCATTGGAGATTCATTCACCCTTTTCATTTCTAATACTGGTAATTTGGTTTTCTTTTTTTTTTTTTATCAAATTGACTAAAGGTCAGGGGGAGACAAGATGGCAGAGTAGAAACAGGACCTCCACACAGCTCCAGCTCCCACCACCTCCAATTCATGTAAAAGGTGACTCTGAACAAACTTTGGAGCTATAGAACCCACAAAATGACACAGAGAAGCTAACCTCCTGCTGAGGACAGCAGGGCAGGCTGGCAGGAATTGGCCAGGGCACTGCTCTGGGAGCCGACGCCAGCCTCACGCTGAAGTTTTAGCCCCACGGCGGGCTTGACCAGCCACAAGCTGGAGGGACTCCAGACCACCAACAGCTGTGGCAGTCCAAAATTATCAACACATAGATGCTAAGGACAAAGTGAGAGGTCAGTGCAGTGTGGACTTTGGGACCCAGTAATTGGGAGTGCATAGGCTTTTCCCCCTGGGGCGAGAAGCTGCTGAGGGCTGCAGCACAGCCGCCACCAGGCAGTAGTTTCAGCTCCTGGCCTGTAGAGTGTAGAGGGACCAAGCAACCAGTCTGAGGGGTAATTTCTCTTGCTTTAACCTGCTTGGATCTGGATTACATTCTAGGGTGGAGTTCCTGGGGTGTGTGTCCAGCTTGCCACAGCATGTGGAGGCTTCAGAGAGGGCACCCAACTAATACCTCCAGCACCTGAGAAAACCCCAGCTTTTGGAACGAAGCTCCCCTGTCTGGTGGCAGAGTCCTACTATGGCAAAAAGCCCCAAAATCAAGTAATTGAGTGGCAAAATGAGCAGGCAAAGGAAGCAAACCAAGCAAAACAATCCGACATTAGACTTCTATTTTGGGGACAAAAAGGATCAAAGCATGGACAGAACGAAGACAGAAGTCAGAACTCCTGCACCAAAAGCTTCCAAAAAAAACTTCAAGCTGGTTACAGGCCATAGAGGACCTTAAGAAGCAGATAAGAGAAGTGAAAGAAAAATTGGGAAGAGAAATGAGAACAATGCAAGAAAATTATGAAATGAGAGTCAACAGCCTGACTGTGGACAATAACACCTTAAAAAATAGACTAACTCATGGCAAAAGAGGCTCAAAGAGGCAATGGGAAGAAGAATGCCTTAAAAAGCCAAATTTGCCAGATGGAAAAAGAATCTCAAAAGATCACTGAGGAAGATCACTCCTTCAGAATTAGATTGGAGCAAATGGAAGCTAATGACTTTATGAGAAATCAAGATGATGTTAAACAGATCCAAACAAATAGAAGAATAGAAGGCAATGTGAAAAATCTCACTGGAAAAACCATTGACCTGGAAAATAGATCCAGGAAAGATAATTTAAAAATAATTGGACTACCTAAAAACCATGATCAAAGAAAGAACCTTGAAATAATCCTCCAAGAAATTCTCAAGGAAAGCTGCCCTGATGTTTTAGAACCAGAGGGCAAAATAGAGGTTGAAAGAATCTACCAATCACCTCCTAAAAAAAAATCCCAAAAAGAAAACTCCAAGGAATATAATATCCTCGTTATGAAATTCTGATATCAACACAGAATATTACAAGCAGCCAGGAAGAAACAATTTGAATATTGTGGAAACACAATCAGGATAACTCAGGATCTGGCAGCTTCTATACTGAGGGATCAAAGGGCTTGGAATATGATATTCCAAAGTGCAAAGGAGCTGGGATTAAAACCAGGAATCACCTACCCAGCAAAACTGAGTATCATGTTTCAGGGGAAAATATGGTCATTTGGTAGAATAGAGGACTTTCAAGCATTCTTGATGAAAAAACCAGAGTTGAATAGAAAATTTGACATTCAGATATAAGAAGCAAGAAAAGCATGAGAAGGTACACAGGGAAAAGAAATCATAAGGAACTTATCAAAGTTGATAAGTTGACAACATTCCTACATGGGAAAATGATAATTGTAACTGATAAAACTTTTCTAAGTATGAAAATAGTTGAAGGGAACATATATATATATATATATATATATATATATATATATATGTGTGTGTGTGTGTGTGTGTATGTATGTCTATATCGGAGGGTATACAGGCCTATGAATATATATGTGAATGTATGTATATATGTTTACAGGTATACATAGATAGAGGGCACAGGACCAATTTAATAGGAAGGGGTGATATTAAAAGGTGAAATTAAGAAGTGAGAGAGGAAAATAACGAGAGGAGATGGGGAGAGATAGAATGGGGTAAACTATCTCATATAGAAGAGGCAAGGGAAAATGGTTACACTGGAGGGGAAGAATAGGAAGGCAAAAGGGAATGGGTCAACCTTATTCTCATTGAATTTGGCTCAGGGAGGGAATGAAATACACACTAAATAGGGTATGTCACCCTAAAGGAGAGTAGGGGGTAAGTGGATGAGAAGGGGGATGATGGAAGGGAGCGCAGGCTG
>NW_027187309.1:5453174-5489131 GCF_028583685.1 Petaurus breviceps papuanus
GGGGGGGGGGGAGGGAAGTTGGAAGCACCCCCTTTTGAAAAGGGACAGGATCAAAGTAGAGAATAGAACAAGTGGGAGTTGGCATAGGATGGAGGGAAATATAGTCAGTCTTTTATAATATATCTACTATGTTAATGTTTTGCATTAGCTACACATGTACAACCTATACTGGACTGCTTATCTTCCCAGTAAGGGTGGGAGACAAGGGAGGAAGGGAATGAATCTGGAACTCAAAGTTTTAAAATCAAATGTTTAATATATATATATATATACTATTGTTAATACTATTTTATTTTACATGTAATTGGGAAATAAGATATACAGGCACCGGGGCGAGATCCACCATGAGCTACTGGAAAAGTCAAAGGGGGTATGGGAGAAGATAGGGGATAGAGCAGATTGGAGGAGGGGATATCCTGTGGGACTGCTATTTTGCGGCGGTGGGTAGGGGAAAAAGGGGGAGAAATTTTGTAACTCAAAATCTGGTGGAAATGAATGATATAAATCAGAAGTTAATAAAGCATTTGAAAAATGAAAAAAAATTGACTAAAGGTCTATCAATTTCATTGTTTTTTTTTTCATAAAACCAGCCCTTAGTATTATTTATTAGTTCAATAGTTTTCTTAATTTCAATTTTATTAATCTCTCTGTTGGTTTTTAGCATTTCCAATTTAATATTTAGTTGGGGGTTAACAATTTGTTCTTATTCTAGCTTTTTCAGTTGCATGCCCAATTTATTGATCTCCATTTTCTTTATTTTATTCATGTGTGTATTCAGAGATATAAAACTTCCACTAAGAACTGCTTTTGCTGCATCCCACAAGTTTTGGAATGTTGTCTCATTATTGTCATTCTCTTGAATGAAGTTACTGATTGTTTCTATGATTTCTTCTTTGACCCACTCATTCTTTCGGATTAAATTAAATTATTTAGTTTCCAATTAGATTTTAGTCTATCTTTCCATGGCCCTTTATTACATATAATTTTTATTGCATCATGCTCTGAGGATGCATTTAATATTTCTGCCTTTCTGCACTGAATTGTGAGGTTTTTATACCCTAGTACATGGTCAGTTTTTGTGTTTGTGCCATTTACTGCTGAGAGGGAGGTATAGTCCCTTTTTATCACCATTTAATTTTCTCCAGAGGTCTATCATATCTACACTCTCTAAAATTCTCTTCACCTCCTTAACTTCTTCTTTGTTTATTTTGAGTTTAGATTTATCAAATTCAGAAAGGAGGAGATTGAGGTCCCCCCACTACTATAGTTTTGCTATCTATTTCTTACTCTAATTCCCTTAATTTCTCCTCTAGGAATTTGGATGCTATACTGCTTGGTGCATATATGTTTAGTAATGATATTGCTTCATTCTTGATGATGCCTTTTAGCAGGGTGTAGCTTCCTTCCTTATCTCTTTTAATTAGATCTATTTTTGCATTTGCTTTATCTGAGATAAGGATTGCTGCCCCTGCTTTTTTTACTTTAGCTGAAGCATAGTATATTCTACTCCAGCCTTTTACCTTTACCCTGTATGTATCCCTTTGTTTCAAATGTGTTTCTTGTAGACAGCATATTGTAGGATTGTGGTTTTTAATCCACTCTGCTGTTCACCTCTGTTTTATCGGAGACATCATTCCATTCACATTCACAGTTATGATACTATCTGAGTCTTTCCCTCCATCCTATTCCCCCCCCCCCCCCCCGTTTATGCTTTTATTTCTTCTTTCCCCTCCTTGTTTTTCTTTTGACCACTCCCTCCCTCAGTATTCCCTCCCTATGCACCCCCCCTCTCTTTACCTGCCCTTCCCCCTTACTACTTCTTCCCTCCCTTCTAACCACCCCACCTTTCTCTCCCCCGCCCCCCAGCTTTCCTCTTCTACTGCCTGTAAGGCACAAACGATTTTTATATTTAACAGAGTATGTTATTCCCTCCTTGAACCAAAACTGAAGAAAATAAATTTCATACAGTGCTCCTCTACCTCCCTCCTTTCCCTCTACTATAATGATTTTTTGTGTCTTGTCACCTTAGAATCCTAAACTTAATTGATTATGGTAATCCCTCCTTGAACCAAAACCAATGAGAGTAAATTTTATATAATATTCATCTTCCTCCCTTCTTTCCCTCTACTATAATATGTTACATTTATTCCTCTTTGTGTGGCATAATTTACCCTTTTCTGCCTCCTCCTTTCTTTTTATCCCATTATAATTCCTTTGCACCCCTTAATAAGTTTTTTTTGTCATCAGATTACTTAATTTATACTCATACCCTCTATGTATATCCCTTTTAAATATCATGATAATTATACAATTTTCAATATTGACAGGTATCAACTTCCCATATAAAGATGTAAACAGTTTGCTCTTATTGAATCACAAGTTATGTTCATGTGTGTGCATGTTCATGCATGTGTGTGTGTGTGTTTTCCTTGTTTACCTTTTTATGTCTGTCTTGAATCTTGTATTTGGAGATCAAATTTTCCATTTACCTGTGGCTTTTTCATCAGGAAGGTCTGGAAATCTCTTATTTCATTGAATGACCATCTCCTTTCCTGAAATATTATGCTGTTTTGCTGGATAGTTGATCCTTGGTTGCAATCTAAGCTCTTTTGCCTTACAAAATATCATATTCCAATCCCTCCAATATTTTAATGTAGAAGCTGCTAGGTCCTGTGTGATCCTGACAGTAGTTCCATGATATTTGAATTGTTTCTTTCTGGCTGCTTGCAGTATTTTATCCTTGACCTGAAAATTCTGGAATTTGACTACAATATTTCTTGCCTACAATATTTCAATTCAATTCGACTACAATATTTCAATTTAGGATCTCTTTCAGGAGGTGTCCAGTGAATTTTATCCTCTGGATCTAGGGCCTCAGGAAAGTTTTCTTTGATAATTTCTTGGAGGATGTTGTTCAGGCTTATTTTTTCATCATGGCTTTCAATAATTCTTAGAATATCTCTCCTGGATTTGTTCTTCAGGTCGGTTGCTTTTCCAATGAGATATTTTACATTTTCTTCTAATTGTTCAATCTTTATATTTTGTTTGACTGATTCTTGATGTGTCATAGAGTCATTAATTTCAACTTGACTGATTCTAATTTTTAGTGAATTATTTTCCTCAGTTTTTGAAACTCTTTTTCCATATGTTCAGATGTCATTTTTAGGGAAGTATTTTTTCCAGTTAGATTTTGAACCTCCCATCCAAGTTCACAAATTTTACTTTTTAAGGATTCATTTTCTTCAGTGATATATTTTTTTTCCATTTTGGCCAATGTTTTTTTCCTTTTGGAGGGCAGTTGGGGCTAAGTGACTTGCCCAAGGTCACACAGTTGGTGTTTTTGTGTTAAGTGTCTGAGGCCAGATTTGAACTCAGGTCCTCCTGACTCCAGTGTTCTATTCACTGTGCCACCTAGCTGCCCCAAGGCCAATGTAATTTTAATAGAATTGGTCAATTTATCTTCTACCTCTCTAATTTGGCTTTTAAAATCTTTCTTGAGCTCCTCCAATAATGGTTTTGGGGCTTGTACCAGTTCATATTTCCTTCTGAGGTCTCAAGTGTGAATATAGAGTCGATGATATCTTCTGAAAGTGATTCTTCACATTCACAATAATAGGATTCAATTGTCTTTGGTCTTCCTTTTGCAAGTTGCTTCCTGCACATTGTGATTGCCTATTTGCTAACTTTTAAAGTGGATTTCTGCTTCCAGGGTACAGAGGGCTCTGACCCATGTTTCTCAAGCCGTGAAATAGGGGCCTAGTTGTTGATTTTGTGTGTTGTAGCCTCTGGGTGTCTAGACTGAGGCCAAGGCTAGTACTCTCTGTGTTTATGTTGAGTTACCCTGAAGCTCACAGAGTAAAGTGTGGGGGAGGGGTGGTCTGGCCACTTTCAATTTCCAGCTCTGTGCCCCTGGGCTACAGCTCAGGTAGGCTCAGCAGCTGACAGCCTGTCATGGTGGTATCTGCAGATTTCCTTGATTGTGCTAAGGCACACCTGGGCTTCTGGTTTTAGAGCTTGCTTGCTTCACCTCCCTAGGCTTCGGGATCTCCCACTGGTCAGTTGAGATGGGGTTTGTTGGGAGTCCTCCCACTCTTCACTTCAGGCTCGGCACAGTTTCAGTCATACCCTTTCCCTAGGACTCCCAAGCCTGCTACTGCTTCCACTATTTTGGGATTTTACACTTGGGCAATAATCTCTGGGTTTTCAGGTCAGGGAGGGGGACTAGAGCAGCTAGGGTTTACTCAAACATCTTGGCTCCTGGAAGTTCAAGTAGGTAATTTTTAAACATCCAGGCTGTGGGCTGATATCCCCAGGAGAAGCTGCTGTTGCTGCCATGGGCCCTGCACTTTTTCTTACCCAGCTCTAACAGATCCTCTGTCTCACAGTGAAAAGTCTGCAAATTGCCCCTGCTGTGGGTGAATTCACTGGCCACTGGCTTGGGCTCTCTCTCTGCTGTGGTCTGGTCTGTAGTCTGAGCTGGTGCAACCTCCACACACTCCGCACTCCCCCTGCCCAGTCCTATATACACACTTTGGATTGGGAATCTGTCACAATGTGTCCCCCATTGGATTCTATCACTCTGAAATCTGTTCAGATTCACTTTTCAGAGGTTACTGACAGAATTCATGTAGGAGTTAAGGTGAATTCCTGAATTCATTCCATCATCTTGGCTCCACCACCACTCTCAAGCTATTTGGTAGATTTGTAGTAGAAAGGACAAAGCATATGCAGCCCAATGATGACTAACAGAAGCTCTTATTATCCACAGTATGGAACAATTGAAGCTTTCCATTTTAGCAATGGTAGCCATTATCCCTCCTTCTAGATTATAATTCTCTAAGGAGACAAAAATTATATTTTCTTCACCAAAGCATCAAAATAGCTGAGAATTGTAGAAAGCTTAGAAGTCATGGGATGTCTCTGATAAAGGAGAAAGAGTACTGGATCTGTACGCAGTGAACTCGGGTTAGTACTCATGTTATACCACTTACTATCTTTTTAAAATTTCAACCAGTCATTTTAGACTTTTTAGGGATTGATTAGATTAGGAGTGTCAAAATCAAATAGAAAGATACCTATAGACCACACATTGTCTTAGAAAATTGTAAATTAACTGTTTGGTTCAGTCTTCACACAGGAGTATGCATGGCAACACGTGGTCAGAATGAAATGAATTTGATACCTCCAAATCAAATGGCATCTAAGGTTTATTCCTTCCAGCTCTAGGCTGCTAATCCTATGATCTATTCTAAGCAATATCCAAGCAGATACCTTCCTTCCATGATTCTTGCCAAGTGGTTGTTAATCCTCATGGAATTTCAGAGCTAGAAAATACAACAGAAGACATCTAGAAAAACCTATAGGCCTTTTAGCTGAAAATTCCCTGCACAACCTCTAATCTTTACATTTACCTTAAATAAAGGGGCATTCATGACTATTGAATGTCATATTTTCCCTAGCAGACTTCTAATTTATGAAAGCTCTAATAGCTAAGAAGATTTTTTCTTAAATATGAACAAATTCTTCCTCTTTACACATAACTGATCTCATTTTTGTCTTATAATTATTCTATAAAGTAGGCACAATTCCATTTTCAGTGATGTGGAAACACAGGCCCAGAAAGATTAAATGACTTGCTTAGATACTTCTATTAAAGTGTCAGAGGCTGGATTTGAAACAGGGTCTTTCTAATGTCAAGTCTAGTATTCGGTTATAATATGCTAGCTCTTGATATTGATGTAAGGAATATAAGGAAGTCTTAGTTGGTCTTTATTGAATCATTTATTTTCAGTCAATTTTTTATAAATTCTTAAAAGTTAACATCAGTAGGGGGGCAGAGCCAAGATGGCCGAGTAGAAGCACGACCTTCCCGCGGCTCCGGCTTCCACCTTCCCCAATTCATGTAAAAAGGGGACTCTAAGCAAACTTTGGAGCTGCAGAACCCACAAAATGACACAGAGAAGCTAACCTCCCACTGAGGACAGCCCGGCAGGCCAGCGCAGCGCTCTGGTTGCTGAGCCCACACCCACACCCCGAGGCTTTAGCCCCAGGGCGGGCTTGACCAGCGCAGCTAGAGGGACTCCAGAACAGCCGCAGCGGTGGCCCTTTCCAGATTTATCAACACATAGATGCAAAGGACAAGGTGAGAGGCCAGTGCAGTCTGGACTTTGGGACCAGTAAGTGGGAGTGCGTGGCTTTTACCCCCGGGGCAAGAAGCCGCTGAGACACTGGCACAGCCAGCCAGTGCCATGTGGCAGCTTCAGCTCCTGGCCTACAGAGTGTAGGGGGACCAAGCACCAGTCTGAGGGGTAATCGCTCTTGCTTGGATCTGGATTGCAGTCTAGACCTGCTTGGATCTGGATTGCAGTCTAGGGTGAAGGTCCTGGGGTGTGTGTCCAGCTTGCCAGAGCATGTGGAGACCCCAGAGAGGGCACCCCATCTAATACCTCCAGCAGCTGAGAAAACCCCAGCGTTTGGGACAAAAGCTCCCCTGTCTGGTGGCAGAGTCCTACTGTGGCAAAAAGCCCAAAAGTCAAGTAATTGAGTGGCAAAAGTTAACATCTGTAGGTCAATCAAAAATATGAAATACCTAATATGTCTAGGGCTATGATGGCTCTCATCATATTTAAAGAAACAAAATGTCCAATTCACTTACAGGATTCTATCTAGAGAGATAATAGTAATGTACTACACATGAAATGGTAAATAATTCATTCCTAATCATGAGGGTTCTATCTCTAAGGTCAACCAAGCATTCATAGGTCACAGATTTAGAGTGAGAAAGGCCTTTTTTTAGGCCGTCTAAACCAAATCTTTCATTTTATAACTGAAGAAACTAATGCCAAAAGACATTAATTGATATGACTAAGGCCACAAAGGTAATAGTGACAGAGTCAAGACTTGAACCTATGACCTCTGACTCAAAATGCAAAAGAATCTCCACAGCACCATATAGAAAGAAAAAAAAAAAGAGGAGACTGAAATAGCACATATAAGAGTCAACCTTGTCTGACAGGACCACCAAAGTATTGCATATGCACACACACATACACAAATTAGGGTGGGCTTATTCCAAATCAGAGCTTTAGGATAGCATTATATCATTTCCTTTTTCAGGACATTATAAAAATATATCAAATGGTGAGATAATATGATGACTCTCCGATGCTTCCCAAGTTAAGAGAAATAGTGCTTTTTTTTTTTCTTATCACCTCCTATAAATCACCAGAATAACTTGAACTTTCCTTCCTCACAACTCTTCAGGAAAAGTCTAAGATCAAAATAACTGTGACTCTGCTTCAGCAGGTGTTTTGTCTGCACATTCCCAATGAAAAGGTTGAAAAGGGGAGAGAATTGGATGTCTCAAAGTAGCAATCTTTATAATATATTCATGCCTGGAGAGGAAGACTTGTTATTTCTTCAGCTATTAAAAGGCTATTTCCATTTTTGGTTGTTTCAGGAGTAATAAATACTCTATGTAAACTTCAAAATAACAAAGAAAACCAGAATTATTCCATAGTTGGTCAATGCTTGGAGAAAACATGTCATGTAAACAAGTTCATTTATTGAAAAGTTCTGAGATTTAGTCCTGTGTTAAAGTATAATGAGGTTAAATTTCACCTAAATAAAGGGAGAGAAGCCCATAAGGTATTAACATGAGCAACCATGTAGTTTTGATGTCTTAATCACTTGAATAGAAGGGCGATTATACATGTATACGTATTTTTTCTCGTAAAACTTTTTGACCAGAATGCAATTAATTGGTGCAATTAATTTTCCAAGAGGATAATTCTTAATCTTAAAGAATTACCTGAAGCACTGAGAGGTTAAATAACTTGTCCAGTATCCCATAGCCAGCTTTTGTCAAAGGGGGAACACAAACCCAGGTCTTCCTGACTGAAGTAATTTCTCACAACACAACACATTTATTTCCCCCTTGGTATACATTTATACGTTTATAAATATTTAAAATTTGTAAAGTGTGAATGTTGTTTAGCAATGGAATGTAAGCCCTTTTAAGGGTAGAGACTATTGCACTTTTAAATTTTCACCCTCAGGGCCTACAATAGTATCTGGAACATAGTAGGATGTTAGTAAATGTTTCTTGATTGATTGGTTGATAAAATGCCAATAGTATTTATGCATCAACAGGTAGATAGAGAAGTCTTTTAACTATGATGTGCTGCTTTCTCTATCACCCTCTATATACCCAAAAGGAATGTCTACTAATATTGACAGCATGCAGGATTTTAAAGTTATAGATGTTGATGTTTTAAAATAACTTAGATTTTGGCCTGGCGTGGAAAATAATATCCAAATGAATACCTCAAATACTCTTTGTATAACTGAATTAATAATAGTCTATATTCTTAATAGTTTATATGTCTGGGTCTTTTCCAGACACGATCCTAGGGTTTATTTTATTTTAGTATTAATTTCAAGTTTTAACCAATTAGAGAAATAGAAATTAATCCCTCTATGCCCCCTTAAAATTAACTCCATATTTCTTAACAATTTGTATGGTATTAGGCTGATATTTTATCTTTCATATATTTTTCAACTTCTCTTTTGTCATGATATGACTTTTTTAAATGACATAATGTGGTGACAAATGATAGGGAAATTTGAATTTCTCAGAGTTCACCCGAAAGATGTTGGGTGATAATATAATAGTCCTTTATGAAACAAGCATTGGTTGTATGCAATAAGTTGAGGGAAAGATATCAAGATTTTGTATGATAAGAAAAAAGGTGGGTTGTTGACAGAGGGAGGAGAGATAATGGTTGAACAAAGTGACAGGGAAAATAGAAATACAAATGGAACTTTTCATCAGTCAATCAAATTAAAAGTATGGAGTGAAAATACATATCATGCAAAGACTCCTCCAACTTTGCTCCTTCAGTTCTGCTACTGTCAGTGGAGAGTATCAAGCTTGATAAAATTAGTGAATGCATCCTTAAAAGAGAATTCATAGCTTTTTATGGTGACAAAGTTTTCAGTGATTAATACCAATGGGTATTTTTTTTATTACCTAGATCCCTGTTACTTATATTTCTACAGTTCTGTAAACAAGAAGTTAGATTTCTACCACATATGGTTTTAATAAATACTGTCCCCATGTACTACAAAAGTCAATTGCTTGCTTGGCTTTTGAAAATTTGAGTTCTTGCAATAGTATATGGCAATAAAGATGTATAACTACAAGTGACCTTACAGGTCATCTGGTTCAGTTCCCTTATTTTACACATGAGGAATCTGGGACCCAGAGATATAAGTGACTTGTAGCACTGGTGACTACTTGTTAATTCTGTTTTTATTATTCAGATGATGATTTTGATTTTTTTTCTCTTTACACAGAGAAATAGAGTCTTAAAATCTTACTTGTCTCAAGCACTAGTGGTTATTTATGAAGAGATAGACAATTATGTCTTGGCTATTTATAAAGAGATAGACAACTCAAATGACAAATATATGTTATATTAAAGTTTTAGGTGATAAAATCTCATCTCTGAGGAATCAAAATATTGTTATCATATTACATTACACAAGAAGATATATTGATAGAAAGCTATTTTCAAAGCCAAGAAGACCTGAATTCAAGACCTACCTCTAATATACACTCACTGACTGTGAGTCCTTGGGCAAGGAATTCACTTAATGTTTTGGTGTTACAGGCAACTAAGACTTAAATTGCAAACTGCTTTGGTAGAAAGTGTTTCCTCAACCTAGAGTTCCCAAGACCAACAAAATCAAAGATCCAATCTAAGGACTGGATGTTATCTTATGATACCTCATATTACATTCACAGGGTCATCATTTAGTCCAGAACAATGTGCCCATTTGATATTTAGCAGATAAACAACTAAGATTTATTTTAAACAAGCTCTCTGTCTCTGTTTTTCACTCAGTTTCTTTTATCCCCTGCCTCTTGCTTGAAAACAATGGCTATCTTTTTGCTTGTATTTATATTTAGCACAGTATCCGATATAATAAGGACTTAATAAATACTTATTTTATTCCTTTCTTCACTCTTTGTCTTTCTGTCTCTCTTTTTTGGTACTAGTTATTTCTTCCATCATCCTCCAACTAAAATCTTGTTTGGAGGAGATCTGGATCCAAAGGATGAGAGGGAAAGGATGTTCTCTGGAAAATTTCTGAGGATAGGTAATGCCTATTCTTTTTTCTCCAATTATTTTCTATTTTCATCAAGTCCTCAGATACTCAATTACATAAAACCCAACTTTTAAATGCAAATACCATGCTTAACTTACTATAACCGATATAAGCATGCATTAAAAGTATATACAGATAAAGCAGAATAGTACAGAAAAAAAAATCCATATAACACTTAATTTGTCTTTATTTACTTAAAAGAGTATGCCAGGGAAGAAGACAAACTCAGGGGGGAAGTAGGGGGAAGGCTATAAGAAAAATAGGTAAAGAAATCCCTTACCCTACAAGAGGGACTAGGAACTAGAGGGATGTTGGAAATAGACCAGTGTAAGCTAAACAAGGTCATGCTGAACCCAGAGTAGAGGGGACAGGGTCACATAAGGTGAAACATGTCAGAAGGTTTGCAGACTAAGTGATTTAGGTTTTGGAAAGAATAATATGGATGGAACTGACTGGGAACATTTTTTTTCTTTTTTGGAGGAGGGAAGGCAGGGCAATTGGGATTAAGTGACTTAATATTTTAAGGTCACACAGTTAGTAAGTGTTAAGTGTCTGAGGCTGGATTTGAACTCTGGTCCTTCTGACTTCAGGGCTAGTGCTCTATTCACTGCGCCACCTAGCTGCCCCCTGACTGGGAACTTTCAATGTGAATCATTGTCAGTTAAATACTATAAAGTGAGGCTTGCCCAAATATTTTTTATGTTGAATATTAATAGAGCTCAAGGATCTCAGCAATCATTTAGCCTAATTCTCTCATTTGTCAGATGAGGAAACTGACACTCAAAGAAAGGAAATCACTTGCCCACTGTCATGCATGTAAGGGATCTAGGAACCCAAGCCAAGTCTTCCAACTCAAAATTCACTGTGCTTTGCATTCTTTCCTAGTGCCATAGGGAATCTCAGTTTTAAAAGTCCAATTTATTTCACCATGTGAATAGCTATTAAGGGGAAAAAAATATAAGGCAGTTTAATATGTAAAGCAAGACGTTTTGTTTAGATGCTAAATAAATGAATGCTTCCAGATGTGTCATGGCAGGGTGGATAGAGAATTGGACATGAAGTCATGATCAGCTGGGTTTAAGTTCTGCCTCTGAAACATTCTGGTTATATGACTCTGGACAAGCCATGTAATTCAGTGATCTGACTACATCTCTGACTGTAAGAGAAGGTGCTAACCTATATTGGTAGAAAGCGTTTCCTCAAATGAGAGTTTCTTATACCAATGAAATCATAGCTCCACTCCTATCTTAGTCCCTTTCCCTATTCTTTCAGAAATGTATTGGTTAAATTATTTTCTCTGCACCTTCAATTTTTTTTTTTTTTTTGGTCAGGCTCTACCTACCATCACAGCTTGGCAATGCATGATTCCACTGATGGTTCCTTTCACATACAAGTGGCTCCTCATCACTTAATGTATATCCTGGATCACAACTGAAAGTCACTGTAGACCTGATGCCAAAATTATTACCATGGCGATGACCATTCACAGGAATCCCTGGATCAAGGCAGGAGTCTGACTCTAGTGTTACACCTAAAATAAACAAATAAAAATGAATAAAAGACACATTGGAGAAGAACTACTAACTTTTGGTAGGAAGAATAAAATGCTCTGACCCACAGAAAATATGTCTATGGCCTCTCAAAACTCTAGAAAAATGGTTAAAATTTATTTGTTCAAATAACATCTTTTGCCAAATAACATTCTTATTAGATTTACTTCATTAACCCTTGTAATATCCCAGCAAGGTGCATCACTGTGAAATATATGACAGATTGTTAGACAGTTGAAGTCTTTACCTAAAATTACTTTGAAGTTAGAGACTAAACCAGAAAAATAATACTATTCATTTTGGACTCTTTTAGGTATGTCAAAACAGTGAGGCAATGAATTCAGTGATGTTTGAAGAACATGGTATTGATGAAATGAACTTGTCTGCTCTTTACAGACATGCTAAATATCTTTATTTTTTTAATTCTTAAATTTCCATGAAGAATCATAGGACCATAGATTTAGAGTAGGAATGGACTTTAGAAGTCATTACATCTAATCCTTTCAAATTCAGAAACTGCATTTACCCCCATACTATCTTCCTTATATATCATTTGCTGGTAACATTTAGTTAACATATGCCTAGGCACTATGTTAAGTGATAGAGGAACTATTTTTTAAAATACTGTGACCTTTGACTTTCTAAAACCAGCATTCACAAAATATATACACTTGAAAATTTTCCACTTGCTCCATTCAACTCTGAACTAGTGACTGCATTATTCATGTTAGTGAATATGAAATTATAAAAATTTTATCCAGGTTTTTTTTCTATTTTCATTATGAAGGTTTTTTCCCCTTATCTTGTCCTTTCTCTTTCCCTTTATGGGAAAGTATATTAGAAAGAAGACAGGTGAAAGAAGAAAGGAATTTGAGAAAAATTAAGATATTTATAAAATAAGTAAACAATATCTATAATTCATTCATGAAGCAACAGAAGAAATGAAGACAATACAAAACAGTTCTTTCCCTCAAGGTGCTTACATTTTATTGTTAATTTTTATTAGGCATGCAAAATGCTCCTCCTAAGGTTTGGATACATTCATGTTATAACATGACCAAAGCATCTAAAATACGCCAACATGAGGGATGTCATATACAAATGCATGGCAGTAAGAGACGGAGTGTCAAGTACAGAGAATAGCTAGTACTGTACTCTGACTAGAATATAAAATGAAGTGAAGTAGGATGAAATAAAGTTAGAAAAAAAAAGTTGATGGGAACCACACTGGGCATGACTTTAAAGTGGGAGGCACTGAAATTTTTGAGCAGGAAATAAACATATAACAATAACAAGAGTTGTAGCTTGCATGTATATAGCATTTGAAGCTTTGCAAAGCACTTTACACATATAATTTTATTAGATCTTTACAACCCTATGGGATAGATGCTATTACTATTCACAGTTTACAGATGAAGAAACTGAGGATTAAAGAGATTAAATGATTTGCCTCAGGTCGCATAGCTCCAAAACCTGTGATGCAATATTCAATCTCCAATCTTCTGGTTTCCAAGAGTAAATAGTGCTTTAGCCATCCTGTTTCCTAGCAAGATACTCAGACAGCTTTGTGAAGGATGGATGGGAGAGGGAAGAAACAATACCTTGGTGAAAAGAATTAAAGAAAGCTATTACTAACTGGTTGTCAAATTAGTCTATTTATAATTCACACAGACAACTAGCATTTTTACAAGATATAGAGAGCAATGACATTTAGTACACAAGAGCCAAATATTATAAAATATGTGTCTGAAATACTACTTTTTTACTCTAATGCAAGGCTTCTTACCATAGAGTGGATGGACTCACAAAAAGTATGTAGAATTCATGTAGCGAAATTAGGAATCTATCACCACTAAGTGACAGATTGCATAAGCTTGGATGATGAAAAGAATCTTATCTTTATTTTTACAACTAGCTTAGCATGTCCTTCACTTATGGAATAAAAAAAAATTAAGAAGAAATAGTTCAAATGGGTCCACAACACAAAAAAATAGGCTAAGAATGTATACCCTGAGCTATGAGAGCTTAGATATAACCATCTCAGGAAGTAGGAATACTTAAAACACGATTATCAGCCTCGAACATGATTTTCAATTCCAGGGTTCTCCCTTCATCTGTTTATGGGCCCAGGCAGTAGAATTAAGGAAGATGAAGGAATAAGCAGTATTTATGAGTGTATATGTGTCTGTGTGTGTGTGTGTGTGAGATAATGATGAAGGTATAAGTGAGGTTTAGAGGTACCTTTCCCTCCTCTTTCAACATACACATGCAAAACTGGAAAAAAAAAAGATACAGTGAATTAAACTGAAACCATGAATATACTTCAGATTAATAATTAATCAAGTATATATTAAGTACCCATTAGGTGCCAGGCACTGAGTTAGGCACTGCAGATATAAATACGAAGAATAAAACAACTTACTAAATTTGCATTCTATCAGTTTGCCCCCACAGTGTTTTAATAGCCACTTAGTAAAAATAATAGATATTAGTGCTCTTTTTTTATGAGACAAGAATGGATGAATGAAGGAAAGAAGCATTTAGCTCTCTTACTATACAGCAAACACTTCACTGAAAAAAAAAAGTACACAACCCCAAGTCCTCGTATACACTACAAATGACCATCTGAAAATCATGACCTGGATCATAAAATGATCATATTCTACTTTATGTCCTGTGAGCAAAGCATATTACTACATGAGTTGTAAGTTGGGCTTTTTCTTTTAAGTTGGCTAGCTTTACAATACTCATCAAGAATCAAATATTTCAGGGAAGCTGTGGCACAGTGAGTAACAGAGCATCAGCCATGGAATCAGGAGGATCTGAGTTCAAATTCGCCCTCAGACACCTGACACACTTACCAGCTGTGTGACTTTGGGAAAGTCACTTAACCCCAATTTGCTTGCCTTCCCCTCTCAAAAAAAAAATCAAACTTTTCAAGAAAAAATCAGGCAATTTATTTGCATGTATGTGTGTGTATATTTGCATATATCATACCCCTGGAGTCCTAGCTTCAGTTCCTAGTATTAGTTATCAATCTGAAGCAAGGGTGTCCAAGCTTAAAGAGTCATCTTTCTGTTTTCTCTCTTTCAGGTATTTAAATATGTCACTTCGTGTCCCCTATACCTATTCCTTATTTCCTGTTTCTCTTTTTCCTTATAGTCTAATATTTCAGGCATAAAGTAGGAAAAATAGAAGAAAAATATGGCACCTATCATGTTGGATCCTAATGTAAAACTTATTAGAGACAGAGAAATGTGCTGAACTAATATGATCACAAACTAAAATGTGATCTAATGTGATCAAACTAATTATGATCACAGTTCTATTTGTATATTTGCATGTTAATAGATATATGTTATAGATTCCTTTCTTGGATGTCATTTTTTCGGTAATAAAATCATTATAGATAAATATCTGAAACTTTCTAAATAAATGAAAATATGACATTCATATCCACCAATTTTAAAATATAACACAAATAAAAGTGGATTTTAAAGCTGTGGATGATTCACACATTAAAAATAAAGAAACTGCTATCTTTAGGGTAGAATATGTTTCAATGGCTATTATACAAAGAGATTGTGCCTTATGCTTCATAAAATACAGAGCAATAAAATGGTAACCTAGAATGAGATACTGCATACTTTGCTTTCTTTTTTTTTAATGTTAATGATGACTCATTGTTACTGAGAGCATCCCCAGAACTTCAACCAGGACTTAATTAAAAAAAAATCAAAACTGTCACAAAAAAAATTTAGAAAACCCCTCCCAAATTCACATAGTTTATATTATCTGACTTCTCTTAAGGGTATTATTGCTGAATTAATTAATTCCTAAGAGTAAAGTGATTGTCCCTTTTGCAAAGCTACATACCTAAATATAAAGAAAATTTAAATATGTTTATGTGAGAGATAGATTGGAAGTATTAATTGCTGAGCAAAGCACAGATTGGTTGTAATCTCTGTTCAGCCTAAAGCTGGGACAAGAATGAATGATAAATATTATGCCTTAAAAACAAAAGAGTTTGATGATTTAGGCTAAAGTTTTGGAGTGTCATGGGCAGAGCTGACCCTCAATAAAGGGTCAATGGAAGTGAAAATCAATATTCCTCTATCTTCTCTTTTTTGTCTATTGCTCCTCCCATCCCTATTTACCGTTCGTATTCACTCACCTTCCTGGAGATCTACTGTCCTCTTGCTGGTTTTGATTTTCCAGTGCCTTTCTCTTAGGAAAGTTCTATACTCAAATTTCCCCCTGATTCTCTTTCCCATCAGAACTGACCTATTCTATTCCGTTTCACCTGGGCCCACTTCACAGAATTACATAATCTCAGACAGAAAGCATTTTAGGCAGCATCTAGTTCAACCAATACCTTGAAAACAATGACTTCTTTGTAGTCTAGAAGTTATCTCACCAATGACAGAAAACTTTCAGTGAAGAAAACTTCCATCTCTAAAGGTGGCCCATTTGAATTTTGCATGACTCTAATTAACATGTTTTAATATGTTATAATGTTTAACATATGATTAATATGTGATTTTTTTTTCTAATATCAAATTTGAATTTACTTCTTTGCAGCATTTACTCATTGTTCCTTATTCTGTCCTCAAAGGCCAAGAAATGACATTTCCTTCAGGGAAAACCCTTTCCAACATATGAAAGCAGCTTTCATGTTCTCTCTGCCTCTTCTCTTCTGAAGGGTAAAACTTTCTTAATTCCTACAACTGATTCTCATATGACATGATGTCAAGGACCTTCATCATCTTGAGACTTCTCCCTTCTACACTCTCCAGTCTACCACTATCTAATCTAAAAAGGTGGCATCCAGAACTAAACATAATACTCCAGATGTTATCTAACCAGGAGATTACCAAATTCTTATTTCTGAAATCTAAACCTCTCTTGATGCAGCCTAAGATCAAATTAATTCTCTTAGTTGCCATGTCTCACTGTTGAATCATACTGAGCTTGCAGTTCAATAAATATCTTTCACATGAATTGTTTTATAACTATATAAATTATATTGCAATATAAATATATATATCCATATGTTTTGTATTTTAAATTGATTTTAAACTCAAGTGTAAGATTTTGCATTACTCCCTATTAAATTTCATCTTAATAGATTCAATGTTATAACTTGTTAAAATATTTTTAGATGTCTACTCTGCAATTTAACATGTTTACTATTCCTCTGGGCCTTTTTTTTTCTTATCATCTATAGATTTGATAAGCAAACCTTAACAATTTTATCCAAGTTGTTGATAAACATAGTAGGGCAGGGTCACTCTACTACAATTCCCTTTCTACATTTATATTGCCTATAAATGGCTAATCATTTGGTCCAACATTCAATCAAGTTTTCAATCTACCTTTTATTTTATAGTCTATATTTTTTTTTCCATTTTATCTGTAAGAATAGCAAGAGAGACTCTGTTAAATTAAGAGCAAGGCAAGCTGCAACAATCACCGGATCTATCAATACAGAAACTCTGGCAGAATAGAAATTAGGTTAGTCTAGCATGACCTCTTCTTGATGAAGTCATACTGGTTTTTTGTTATCACTGCTTCCCTTTCTAGATATTTACTAACCATACCCTTAACATTGACAACAACAACAATAATGACAATATAAATAACAATGTTATTAGAATTTCCCTAGAATAGAAGTCAAGTTACTGGCCTACATTTTATATACAAAACACTCTTTCCTTTCCTGAAAATGTGGGGCCTCAACCCATCTCTTATTCTACAGTACTCCATGATCTTTGATGCCCCCGATAGTGCCTCAGCAAATCTCATCTCTTGGTTCTTTTGGTACCCAATAATGTACTTCATTATCTGGACCTAGAATCTTGAATTTGTTAGGGGTAGCTCTTGAGACTCCTTGAATGACTTGGTTTTCATTGGAATATATGATTTTTGATGGACTAATATGAGAGGTTAACTCAAATTAAGTGCTTAATAGAGGCCATTTACCTGCATTATCATTCAAACATTCACTCAAAAAAAATTATTAAGGTTATTCTTTGTACAATGCTAGGCACGAGGGATTTGAAAATTTAAAAAAAAAAAGATACAGGTTCTGTCCTGGATGGGCTAACAATCTGTTACTGGAGAAATAAATAGATGTTGTTTGTATATATTCTAATAGTGGTGTCAGTGTTTTAACTCACAGTAGTCTATTTCAGACTTTGGTGAAAACACAGTGACAAATAAAATTGTTTTTCAGATATTTTGAGGTTGGGCATTATGGGACACTATCATTTCCATTCCTCATTCTTGGAATGTCCTTCAGATTCTCTCATACTCCCAGGGTAAAATCCTTTCTGCTGTTCAAGGAATACTTTCTTTGTCACACTTAATGCTTGTCACTAGGTACCACTTTAATCAGGGGAGGGAATTACAGTTATTTTGTTTGTGGAGGCTCTGGAACAACAAGAAGATCCTCAAATACACGGACATTACTGAACTCTACTCCTCAATACAATAACCCAATGACAATACAAGGAGAGTGAGATCCAGTTTCCCAAAATCCACTGACACTAGAACTAGACTGATTCTTCCATCCTCAACCAGTCTCAACCAGCATGAAACCTGACATCTCTCAGCCTCAGTTTCCTCAACTGTGAAGTGGGAATAATAATAGCACCTATCTCAGAGGATTTTTATGAGATACAAATGAGATTGTGTCATAAATTGTTTTTCAAACCTAAAAGTACTATATAAATCAAGTTATTATTAGAGCTGCTAATTGGCAGAACTGGATCTGGAGTCAGCAAGACCCAGGTTTAAATCTGGCCTTAGAAATTTAGTAGCTTTGTAACTTTGCACAAGTCATTTAACCTCTGTCTGCCTCATCTGTAAAAATGACATAATAATAGTACCTATTTTCCCAGCTTGTTTTGAGAATAAATTGAGATAATATCTGTAAAGTGCTTCATGGACCTTATAGCACTATAAAGATGCTACATATCAAATCTCTCTGCAGGCTTTATTCACTATCATGTATATGCTGGTCTAATCAATTAGATACCAGTTCCATTCCCATTATTTGGAGACACCAATTCTAGGTACATAGAATAGGAGAAGTGCTAATCGTTAACAGTTAAAATTCATTCACCAGTTTCCTACTAGAAGAACATATAAGTGAATCTCTTGTTAGCATTCTCTTCTATCTGTGCCTCATTTCCTCCAGTATACTGACAATACAGGCTATCTCCAAAACTGCTCTATCTCAACATCCTGCATAGACACCCAATCAAAATCCAGGTAGCCACTGTTTCTAGAACCCCTGTCATTTCCCTTGTTTCCTCAATGTATTTGGTATCTGGCTCATAATTCTTCTCTCCTCCCCATCTCTTGTCTCATATTTAAGAGACTTCAACATCAAAATGATTCTCTCACAAAAACCCCAACTATTTAGTTCTTCAACCTAATCACTTACCATGAGCTATATACCTCCACCCAGTCTTAGTCACATATAAAAGTGATCATTTCCTTGATCTTGCCATCACTCCCAAATGTAATGCCTTTATGTTCAAAAATTCTGAAATATTCTTATCTATTGACTTTTCACTTCTCACTCTGACTTCCCTTATAAAACCCTACTGTTCATCCAAATTGTGGCTTCCAAATCCTTGATCCCTCAATTCTCTTCAAAGTCTTCTTCCTTGTACTATCCACTTTCTTCTTTTCTCCCCATTGTGAACTTTTTATGGACCAATTAAATTTTATACTGCCCTCATCTCTTCCTTAGCTCCTTTATCATATCATTGATTACTCCTAGGCAAGCCTCAGCCTTGGATCACTTTAATCACTTGCTCCCTTCACATGTGCTACTGAATGAAGATGGAGAAAATCATGTAACTGTTCTGATTCGGTCCACTGCAAACTGATGTTATACAGCCTCAACCAGGACAACCCTACTCTATCTTCCTTATTAACTCTCCACAGTGGCTCTTTCTTTTTGTGTTTTCTTTTTTTGCCTTTTTGGGGGTTAAGTGACTTGCCCAAGGTCACACAGCTAGTTTTTGTGTTAAGTGGCTGAGGCCAGATTTGAACTCAGGTCTTCCTGACTCAAGGGCCGGTGCTCTATTCACTGCACCAACTAGCCACCCCTTTTCTTTTTTATTTTAATTTAAATTTATTTATTTTTAATTTATGGAATAAAACATAGATTTCCATAACATAGTACAATAAAAACAATGATTGTACATGAAACCACAAATTCACTATGTACAACTTCCTATTCCTTTTAAATACACAACAAAGTTATCATGTAAATTTCCATCCCTCCTTTTTTTTTCCACCCTCACCCTACCCCTTCAGAGATGGCCACCATTCCTCACTAATATATATTAATAATTTCTTTCTCTGGATGCAAATACTGTCTTTCTTCATATATCCTTTATAGCTTATTTGGGTATTTACAATAGTCAAAATGATTCATTTGTTGCTCTAATTGTTCTCTTAGTTCCATTCATTTCACTCTTCATTATTTTGTTCAAGACTTCTCATGTTTTTCAAAGATCACTGAGCTCATCATTTCTTATAGCACAATAGCATTTCCATCACAATCACATAATACAATTTGTTCATCCATTCTAATTGATGAGCATTCCTGAGATTTCCAGTGTAATTCTTTCAAAACTTGGATATCCCTCCTCAAACCTCTAGTGGCTACCCCTCCTCACACTCTCAGCTGAGAATTTTGCTTCATATTTTACTAAAAATATTGAGGGCATTCACCATAAGCTTACTCTTCTTCCTTCTTTCTCAACTCTCATCATTCAGATGCTTTCTGCTACTATCTCCTCTTTCACCTGTCTCATATGATGAAGTGACTTTACTCATTATGAAGGCCAACTCCTTTACTTATTTCAGAAAACCCATTCCATCTCATCTCCAACAAATTGCCTCCTCTATCAGCCCCATACTTCCACTTATTTTCAATCTCTCCCTGTCTGCTGGTTTTATTACCTACAAGTATGTCTATGTCTCTCCCATCCTGAAAAAAATCCTCACTTCCTCCTTCCATCTTTACTATCACAATATACCTCCTCTGCCCTTTGTAACTCAACTGCTCAAAAAAGCTCATCTATAACAGGTGCTTCCTCTTTCCTCTCACAGGGGCAGGGAGCAAAGGGTCTTGAGGCCACATGTGGGTGGCCTTCTAGGTTCTTGGGTGTGGCATTTTGATTGAGTCCAAGTTTTACAGAAGAAATTCTTTTATTAAGGGAATTTGTTCAGTAAAGTTTAGATTCAGTCAAAGAGCTGCACTTGAGCACCCAGAGGGTCATATGTGGCCTCAAGGCTGCAGGTTCTCCACCCCTACTCTAGTACTAATCCATTACAATTTGGCTTCCAATCTTATCACTCCACAGAAACTGCTCTCCAAAGTTACCACACTCTCAGGCTTGCAAACCAAGAGTCATTATGGACTCCTCACTATCTCTCACCACCACCCCAACCTCCCATATACAATCTATTGCCAAGACCTGTCCATTTCACCTTTGCAACATCTCTAGGATGTGCCCTCTTCTTTCCTCTGACACTTCCACCACTCTAGTGTAGGCCCTCATTATCTTATATCTCTATGACTACAATAGTTTGCTAGTGGATCTGCTGCCTCAAGTCATTTCTCATTGCAATTCATATTCCATCCTGCCACCAAAGTAATTATTCAAAAGTGTAGGTGTGATCATATCATGCTAACCCTTCCCCCTTGAACTCCAGTAGCTTCCTATTATCTCCAGAATCAAATACTGAATATTCTGTTTGGCATTCAAAGCCCTTCATAACTTGCTACATTTTTACCTTTCCAATCATCTTAAACCTTATTCCATATCATGTTCTCTTTGATACAAGTGACACTGGCTTCCTAGATGTTTCACAAACAAGACACTTCAACCTTTGACTCCAGGTATCTTTTTCTGGCTGGCTGTGGCAAAAACCACACTGGCATACCCAGGATGGCTGCTAGCATAGGTTCTTACATCTGTTTTACTAGGAAAGATAGCTGTTTAAGGAGACAACAATCTTTTTTAATTACATTCACTAGTTCAGGGAAAAAGTCAGAGCCCTGAATTTCAGAGAAAATACCAACAGAGAAATAAAGACCAACAAACAGGGCTCTTTAACTGCCTGAATCAACTATACACTTTACTTTTACATTTCTAGATTGAGAAAGTCTTTACAGCTGAAGAGTCAGGGAGTTCTGAACATACTACCACTCAGGATCTCAACCAGGGAATCATAAGATCCTTCTCATAAGTGAGCTCCCAAGGCAAAATACCAACTCAGAGTATATATATATATATATATATATATATATATATATTTCTCAGAGCCAGAAGCCATTACAACCCTCTTGACTCAGTACCTAAATAGAATTAGCAAAAGGTGTGAAAACCTTCCTACAAGCAAGCCTCCCCTAAGAAAGCTTCCCTATGAAGCTTACTAACGTCTGGGGAAGATCTTAAATCCCATTAACATTACACTGTCGTTCCCCACCCCACCCCCCAAAACCCTCCCCCCCTGAAATTCCTGCCTCCTCAACTTGGTCTACTGGCTTCCTGGGTTTCTTTTAAGTCTCAAAAAAAATGCCATCTTTTACTAAAAGCTATACCCACACCTCTCTTAATTCTAGTGCTTTCCCTCTGTTAAAGAAGTCCTCTTTATCCTATCTATAGCTTACTTTGTGGACATTTGTTTGCACAAAGTTTCTCCCATTATATTGCAAGCTCCTGGAGGGCAGGGACTTTTGTTTTTGTTTGTTGGGAGGGGGAGGGGTGAGGTTTGTTTCTTTTTTTTTTTTTTTTTTTTGCTTCTTTTTGTATCCTGAATACTTAGCATAGTGCCTGGTACATAGAAGGCTAACCTAGCAAAAGGACTACATGAAAGTAAAGAATGTTTTCTTTCGTAGTTTAATATCTCTATGTTCACTAAGGGCAATGTATTGGGAGGGGTGAAAGGACATGAAAAAAATTAATTTACAATAAGCATACTTCTATCTAAAATCAAGAATTTGATAGCATGGAAAGAGCCCTTGCTTTGAAGTCAGGGAGCTCTGGTTCAAAGCCCTCCTCTGGTATATACTATTTGTGAGATTTAAGGCAAGTTCTTTCACCTCTGTGGGACTCGGCGGCTCATCTATAAAATGAAATAGTTCTCTGAGGTCTCTTAGAGTTTGAAATCTAAACTTTATCACTCCCCACCCCCCTTTTTTGTCTCTTGGCAAAGGCAAAACTAAATCTATTAAAATTAACTTAACAATAACAAAAAAAATACTTACAGCTTACAAGTTTCCAAATGTTTTGTTACATAAAATTGACAAACCACAAGATAAACAGAAACAAAATTTCTTATTTTTTTCCACTTTAAAATCAGTTTAAGCAACATAATATTTTGAAATATGTGTTGTGAAGTTTTTTTGAGGGAAGTTTTTGAAATTTTCAACATCATTTAAAAATAGTATCCATATAGATCTTGTAATATCATTTAAACTGCTGGAAACATGGTTATATATCTATAGCTTCTAAGTATCTTTAATTTCTATTCAGAGAAGGAAGCCCATAATTGGAGGATCTGGGGCAGAAGACTGCTTGAATGATTGACCCAATGGATCCAGTCAACCAGAGAAAAGCAATTTGAGCTCATCATGCAAGCTAAAGTATGTGTACTCTATTTCAAATTTAGACACATCAATCTAATGCAGTGAGGTATGCCCAATTTAATACTAATTGGGGGGCAAATTTAGATTTCCCTAGATACTTTCCCTTCTCTATCTATTTATCTGCTTTTATAAAAAAACAGTTTCTAAGGCAGAAAACCACTCAAAGCACTTACCAGTTCAGTTACTCTAGCATAAAAAAGAAGAAAAAAATTTTAAAGCGTTCACTGACCAGTAATATTGACAATTCATGTTGATTTAAGGGTTTGCTTAGATAGTGGATAGACTGCTTTCTCTCTCTTTTGCCTACCTGATCAGCCATTGGCTTCTCATTAGAACCTCTAGCCCCAGGTAGACAAAATAACATCAATAAAAATCATTTTGCTACTTGTTAGGAACTCTAGTATAACAAAAAGCTACATTAAGTTATTGACTCTTTCATACATTTCAGTGCAATATAAAACAAATAAAAACACAGATTTTCACATTTTGCCCTCTTCCTATTTCCCACTCTTGCCATTCACTTTGCCAGGAAACACACACACACACAACTTCCTAATACTTTAAATTGGCTAAAGGTTGAAAACACTTCCTTGAGAGGTGGTGGCTTCTCCTTCCTTGGAGATCTTCAAATAGAAATTAGAAAACCACCAATTGGAGATGCTATAATGTGGAATCTCTTCATATACTGTTTAAATTAGATGGTTCCTGAGGTCCTTTCAAGTCTCGAATTCTGACTATAAAAATAAAGTTTTCACTTAAGAGGGGGATTGCTGATATCTCTTTTGAGCCTGACAAACTTCATCAGCCTTTCCTTTCCATGTCCCTTTCCCATTACCTTTCCCTTCTTTCTTTTCTTCTTTTATTCATTTGTTTCAGCTTACTAGGAGACTACTACATGCAATAAGGAGAGGAAAGAATATAAATAGACAAGAAGGTAAGACATGTATAATGTACTTAACTAAGTGCTTATTAAATACCTGTTGACTGAAATGGTAGTGAGAAAAAATTCTGGATAAATTCAACATCAGAGGACTATTGCTGTCCATTAGTCATTTGGTCATGTCTGACAATTGGGGTTTGGGATTTTCTTGGCAAAGCCAATGAAGTGGTTTTCAATTTCCCTCTCCAGTAAATTTTACATATGAGGAACTAAGACAAATAGGGTGTAAAGCCACGTACAAACAGCTTTCCAGAGGACTGCTGCTGTGAAGAGCTTTAAAGGTTCTGATTACATAGTATAGTGAAAACTCCATTTATTCAATAACAAATCAGAGCAAAACATTCACAGAAAATCATGCTACACATTCACAATGTTACAACTTATCACAGAAAAACCAAATATAGCATTCACAGTGACTTATCACTAAAATGGCCACATAGTTTTCACCAAAATGGTCACAATAATTTTCAACAAAGTACAATCATTTAGTCACTCAATCATTCAATCATCCTTAAGGAGGCTTGCCTCCTTACTCCATAATTCAATCATCCTTAAGGTGGCTTGCCTTAGGGACACAAAGTACAGAAGTGAAAGTACCCCCCCCCCCCAGTACACTCATTGAGTCAATCTCAGTGTCCTTAATGCAATCACAAAGCACAATCACAAATAAATTACAATTCTATCAGTTAGTACTCAACAGAAAATAGCACAATTCAGCAGACAGGGCTTCCAACTTTCTGACCATTACATCCATACCTAGTTAGTTACCAGAGAAGGAAGCAGCAACATCTGGGTTTTCAAGGGGGGAAGGGGGGCCGCAGAGGAGGGAAGGGTGGGGGAGCTCAATGGCTGCCCAGAATCCCATCTGACCAAATCACACAACTCTTCTCAAAGTGAATCCCAAAGCAAAACCTCACATCAGGGTCAATCACTACTCAGAGAATTTCATCAGTCACTAATCAATATTCATGGAGAGCTCTTTTCATCTTGACTTGAGGCAGGCTTTCAGCTTCTCTGGATCCCCTTCCATGGTCCCAGCTCCTACCTGAATTCACTGAATGTCACCTAGGTTCAAAGGTAGACAGCTCCCAGCAACTTGTCCATCTCTCCATGCAGTTCCTGTTCCACACTGTAGCTCCGTGTCCAGTCTACCTTAAATTCTTCATAGTCTCTTTTCCTGGGAAGTCAAGGCTTAACAAAGCTACAAACTGACAAAGTACTGACACCACAGTCATGCTTCCTCCAGAAGCTCCAGCTGGTCCTCAGAAGTCCTCAGCAACTCGGGTGGCCCTCAGAAGAAGCTCTGCCACCACAAATGGCCAGGAAATTCTGACTTTCCCAGCTGGGGGTTTTCCTTATACACAGTACTGCTCCTCCCTGTTCAGCCCCTTCCTTTTACATCAGCAACAGGGATTCATACTTTCTGTTTCTTTAACAGAGGCTTAATTTGAAACCAGGAGCTAAGTTCCTCTTAGCTTTTCAATACAAAGAGATCTTCAAATTTCATTACCATTACACAGGGTTAAGTGATATATCTGAGGTCACATAGTAAGTATCTGAAGCCAGATTTGAATCCAGTAGGATGAATCTTTCTAACTTCAGGTCCAGCACTCTAGACACTGGGCCACCTAGCTGCCTCATCACAGGACTAGATTTTTACAAAAACAAACAAACAAACAAAACAGCCCAAAAGTGATTAAATGATTTTTTTCTGAGTAATGCCAGTAATAAATATTACATCCAGGATTCAAACACAGTTTCTCTGATTCCAAATTCAGTGAATTATATAGTTTGGCTAGGTAGGGATTTTTTAGAGTACAGAATACAAGACTGGTGTAGAATTAAATAGGTTGAAAGGCTGAAATAAGAACTGGATTTTGGAAGTCCTTGAATGCCTGGCTAAGCAGTTTGTAAGATGAATCTTTTGGGGAGTTCCTAAGTATAATTGCATAAACACATTTAGTAGGACAGTGATGAAGTATGATAACATTTACAAGATTCTTAAAAATGGAAAATATATTAAATACTGGATTAAATTTAGCTTGTTTCTGGGAAAGGGAAACACCTATCATACTCTGCCTTCTCCCAAATGATAAATAACCAAATGATTCTCATAGTGCCTTAATGATATATAACATAAATTTCTTACTTTATTTATCCATACATATCCACACACATACAATATATACATACATACATACATACACATATACATATGCACATATATACATACACTCATATCTACCTATGTGTGAAAATATATATATATTTCTGTTGTATATGTGAATATATATTAACTGCTTTGTATGTATATTTACACATACACACACATACACACATTGTCTTCTTCATTAAATTACAAACTCTTTGAGGATAAAGATTGTGCCATTTTTTTTCTTTCTATCCCCAATGCCTAGCACAGTGCAAGACACATAATAAGTGCTTAATAAATGCTTACTGATTAACAGATTAGTGTTAGTTGGACCTTTTCTAACACTCTTTAGATAACTATATTAGTAGAATTTCAAATTATCTAATTACATCATGAATAGAATTTCGGAATCACTTGTAGTATATTATCTGTTTCATGGGTTGTCATGGCCAATAACTTAATCAATTAAAAGTCATACTTTATGACCCTCTGATTTCATTAGGCTGGTCCATGAATAGAGGACACAGTCTGTTGACATTTTGGGAGGTTTTGAGGTTCTCAATTAGCTTTTTAAATAGTTTAATTTGAGAAAGGACCTGTGTCTGGTATCTTATCCTGTCACATGATCTTTAGAATCTTCCTCAGATTATTCAAATGGAAGCAATTCAGCTTCCTGGCATGGTGCTGACATACTGTCCAGGTTTCACAGGCATACAATGAGTTCAGCACGCCGGCTCTATAAACCTTCAGTTTAGTAGTTAGTTTAATACCTCTTCTCTCCCATGCTTACCTTCAGAGCCTCCCAAGCACTGAGCTAGCTCTGCCAATGTATGTGTCAATTTCATTATTAATGTGTAAGTACCTAAAAGTAATATTACCAAGATAAACTAACTTGGGGGTGGAGCCAAGATCTGGGAGTAAAAACAGGAACTTGCTTGAGCTCATTCCCCAATCACTCCAATGTCTGTAAAAAATGACTCAAAACTCATTTTAGAGCTATAGAATCCACAAAATGGCAGAGTGAAATACATCTCCAGCTGAAGACAGTCTGGCAAGTGGACAGGAAGGGTCTCTTGCACCAGACTGGGAGCATAGCACAGTCCCCTGAGGGCTACACTGGCACAGATCAGGCTAGAGCAGACCTCAGGGGACTGAATTACTGGCTTGAGTACTGACTAATGACAGTCTGTTGAAAATACTATGGAAGTGTCCAATGGATATCTGCAGGATCATATCCTTATGACTAATCAATGTGGGTCCACCAGCACTTAGTAGCTGAGATGCACCACAGGTCTTTGGCCCATTGATAGCCTTCAGGGCATCATAAAAGCACTTTGGATTGTTACTATCAGCATAAAACTGAATTTCACCTGCCTTCTTACTGAGTCAAGAATCCTACATCTTTCTAAGCTTTGCTTGTACTTTACTTTTGATGGAATTAAATGCTGCTTTCTTAGAGATAGATAACCATCCTGCTGGTAAACTCTGTTCAGTTCATGTTTTTCATCTAGCAGCTTCTGAATTTCCCATTAATTTTCATCAGACCAGTCTTGAGATGTGTACAAGTGTTCTGACCCAGCTGAGCAAATGCAGTGCTGTACACCAAATCTCTGAAACCTGCACACTCCTTTGTAAACCTTAAATACTATGTACATGCTAGTACTACTAGTAGCATTTGATCCATGCCACACTAGGACTGGTTAGAGGAAATGGGGATATTTAGCTCAGAGAAGACAGGATGTCAAGATATAATAGCTGTCTTTAAGTATTTGAAGGTTTGACACCTGGAAGACTTGTGCTTTACTTTAGATAGCAAAAGTAGGGGAAACAGGGGGAAGGTATAGAAAGGCTGCTTTAGATTTAATGTAAGGAAAATTATTTTTTAATAATTATACATATATGTGTGTGTGTTGATTGGTCTAATTCAGGAAGCATATCTATTTTAAGAAAGGTCTTTAAGCAAAGACTAGTTGGAATGGTTTAGAGAGTTTGTTTTTGTTTTTTGAGGAATAGCTTGGACTATATAACAGCTGAATTCCTTTTCAATTCTAAAATCCTATGATTCTTTGATAATCCTTTGGCATTAGCTCAGAAATAGAATACTAGCCAGATTTCCGTAATATACAAGAAAACAAAACTACAAGGTCCATGTTTTAGCCTCTGGTTTTTAGTCATCATTTTAGAGAGAGAAATTCAAGCAGGAAAACAACAAAACAGACTCACTTTCATAGTGAATAAGAAACCCAACACTTGAACGACTGTTGTCAGTAGTGAACAATAGGTACATGTAGTTGCCAGTACTGATCAAGAACTGTGGTGCTTGGGTCCCGTGGTATTCTCCTATCAGTGGTGATGAATTAGCTGGTCCATCTCGAACTTCTAAGGTATCATAATTGACTTCTGTCTGAAATCTGGAAATAGGAAAACACATTTCAGTGAGAAGAAGAGAATCTTGGTAAGCTTATGACAATGAGGCAGTATGGTATAGGGAAAGTTTCCTGGACCAGGAGTCAGAATTTCTGGGTTCTAAATCTGATAATGCCACATGACCCTGGCCAAGTTACTTTACCTCTGTGATATTTGATTTACTCCTCTGTAAAATGAAGAGATGGGATGATATCTAAGATTTCTTTTAGTTCTAAGTCCTATGATTTTATGACATATATATATATATGTGATTGAGTTGGAAATAGATAATTCATAACAGGATGTGGATATATAGATATGTAAGGTACACATGTATGCATATATGTGTATATATACACATGTGTGTATGTACACACACATATGTACATTGTGTATGTATATAATATGTGTGTAAAATCATATGTTCTCCTGAAAGAAGACAGTATGGTGTAGTGTGAAGGGACACTAGAGTATTTAAGTACCTGATACAATGGACAGAATGTTAAAATCAGGATATTTCCTCTATACCGCTCATTGCTCTTTCCAGTACAGTGTGCACAACCTCATGAAATTTGCATTCTACTAGTGGGGAGTCCCCATTTCAGTGTAGGTTGTATGACTTTGAGCCAAGTCACTCACCTATGTGACTCAGTGACTGAATGACTCACTCAGAGTCATTCATTTTCTGGGGAGTCATTTGGTCTCTGAGTAACTATTTCCTCATTTATAAAGTTAGAATTGTAATACTTGTGCCATATCCTCCAGAAAGACATTGTGAGGTAAGTACTTTTTAAACTTTAAAGTGCTATATTAATTTGAGGATTTGTTTTTTGGTCTTTTTTTTTAAATGACAGTCACTGTTCTTTATTTAATCTTATTAACTCCCATAACCTAGTGTAATGCCAAGGAAAGGCAATTTCCAAGGTTCAGAATACCAGCACAGTAACTCAATATCTTATTTAGTGACAAATTAAGGCAAAACATTCACAGAACAGAGAAAATCAAAAGACAGCATTCACTAAGTGTGATTCAATAATTTCCAAGTACTACTCTACCCCTGGTCAGTACATTCATTTAGTCAATCACAAAGTCTCTCTTCTTAAATGGAGATTAAGATTAGTTTCCGATCATAAACAGAGTATATTCATTTGGTCAATCACAGAGCACAAAAAAGTCAAGTTTCCCACCCCTGCATCACAACTGAATTACAATTATCATCAGTTAACCTCAAGCACCTTCTCAAAAGGGGAAGTGGAGAGCACAAAGGTCATCTACCCCTGAGCTACAGCAAGGTTAAGATATCATCACAGCATTTAATACCCAAAGAGAGGTCTTTTCTTCATCTTGACCAGAGGCAAGTTCTCAGCAATCTCTACTCCTGGGGAGGCAAAGCTTAACAAAGCCACAATATACATTGCCAGTGTCCTCATCAATTCATTCTCTGCCTGCAGAACAGTCTCAAGACCCCTCAAAATATCAGCAAGACCCTCTTCCAGTATTTCTGTAAACATACAACAAGAAAATCCCTTTCAGGGCTTCTGAACCAACAGCAAGTTTCCAGGACCCCTGCAACAATAGCACTGTGCTTCACCAGCAGATGAATCTGGCAAAACAACATCAAAACAGACAGACAAAATACCAGCATCACAGCCATGTCCCCGTAGTCCTTTGCAGCTCCAGCTGGCAGCTCTCAAAAGTCGTGGGCAGCTTCAACTGGCCCTCAGAAAATCCTTTCTCTCTCTCTCTCCTCTCTGTTTCTGTCTCTCTCTGTCTCTCTGTCTCTGTCTCTGTCTCTGTTTCTGTCTCTGTCTCTGTCTCTCTCTCTCTGTCTGTCTCTCTCTTTCTCTCTCTGTCTGTCTCTCTCTCTCTCTCTCTCTGGCTCTACGATGCTGCTATCAAAAGTTCTTCTGCCTCTCTGTGCTTGGGCCTCCTCTCTGCTTGGATCTTTTCTCTAAATCCACAATACCAGCTCCTTCCAGTTCAGTCCCCTCTTTTCAGTTCAACAAGTCCACCCCACAAGTGGGATTCACAAGCTCTGGGTTTCAATACTCAACCTGAAAACCAAGCCAATACAGGGGGATGTTTAAATTCCATTACTATTACACTTAGCAAATAATAGATTGTTGTTGTTCAGTAATTTCAATCACAAGCAACTTTTCATTATCCCTTTTGGGGTTTTCTTGGCAAAGATACTGGAGCAGTTTCTCATTTCTCCAGGTAATTTTACAGATGAGGAAACTGAGGCAAACAGGATTAAGTGACTTGCCCAGGGTCACACAGCTAGTAAGTGTCTGAGGCCAGATTTAAACTCAGGAAGATGATTTTTCCTGACTTCAGGCTTGGCAATCTACCCATTGTACTTAATAATTAAAAATAATATAATTCAAATTCGGATATATAAGCTTTGTCATTAATTGTCAATGGGACCCTAAGCAAACAAGCTACTTAACCCACTTTTTCTTAGGTTCCATTTTCTTATTTGTCAAATGATGGTCTTAGGCAGGTACGGGTGTGGGTACTGGTGTTGATGAAACAGAATTATTGAATACAACTCTACATTTAAAAGAAAAATGTCTTACTTCCATCTATTCTAAGACTGAGTCATCTAAAAAGCTAAAATGCCAATACAAAATATTGTTTTAAGTATAAAAGTAAATTTTTTTCTTCTTGTTGAGTCATTTCAGTTGTGTCTGACTCCTTATGACCTCTTTTGGAGTTTTCTTAGCAAAGATACTAGCGTGGCTTACCATTTCCTTCTTTAGGTCATTTTACAGATGAGGAAACTGAGGCAAACAGGATTAAGTGACTTGCTCAGAGAAATACAGCTAGTAAATATCTGAGGCAAAATTTGAACTCTGGAGAATGAATCTTCCTGACTTCAATCTCAGTGGTCTATCCACTGTGCCACCTAGATGTTCAAAATAAAGATAGTTGAACCTATTCAGGAGTCCTTCAAGAGTACCTCCTGAAAATGCCAAGATGCTTTAGCATGAGCTATAAATTTTAACAATGTCATTTCATGATCATCTATTTACATTACCATGAGTAACTTAAAAACTGTAGATCTTTAAGAAAGGCAGAAGTTCAGAGCTTATAAGAGTACTTAAAAAATAAATACTTTTTAAGAAGTGGCTTTTGAGTCATCTAAAGTTGCATTAAATATTTCAGGGCATTAGAATGCCATTTGATAAACAAGTATTTCAGAGACTACAAGATGCTCTATTAATTTGCGAAAGTTAACAAGGCTTCTTTAAATGCTTAACTTTTCTTGCAGGAAGTATCAAGAAAATCTAAGGCAACATAATTTTTATATAAAGTTCTGGCCACTTGGGCACCATTCCAGGCAATGAAGGCACCATTCAAGGGCAATGAGGCAATTTTCTAAATGGTGTCTTACAGTCCTTGAAGAGCCAGCACAGCTTCTGAAAAAGCCTAACCTATTCTCAGGGACTAATAGCTTATTCCATCATAAGAATCTGATTCGTTTGGTGTCTTTTAACCAAAAAGATAACAGGATCACAGAACTAGAGTGGGAAGGGACCTTAAGGACCATTGAGTCCAATCCTCTTATTTTAAAAATGAGGAAACTGAGGTCCAAGGAGCTTAAGTGGCTTGCCCAAATTCACAGAGGAGTTCTTTAAAAGCTTTGTGGTACTAACCCTCTAAAAATCTATCCTAACTCCAGCCCGGGGAATATAGGAAGATTTAAAGCAGAAAATGAGTGAAACTGACTGAAAGCCTCACAGGACATTATTACTGCTGGGTTCTTTACAATAAAAATGCCCAGGTATATTTCCAACCAATTATAGACTCTTTTTAGTACAAATATACAGATTATTTTTTCTTTTCGCTATACTAGTGCCTAACCTTTTTATTGTGGCTTGGAGGTGAAAAAAAAATGTTTAGCACCATATGGCTGAACCTGAACCAGGTCACAGCCTGGTTCATACACATTTGGTGACAGAGGGCCAACTTTGTCTTTTTGTCTTCAGTATTTCCTCTAAAGATATAGTGATTCTCAGATTGCTGAGTTCCAGTTCTTGAGAGATGACTAAGTATGAAATGAAATCTCTGCTAGTTGTTTTCACTTTTATGTTTTCAGATTTTCCCTCTCTTTTTTAGTGAAAGCTATGACCAAGGCTGCCTTTCAAATACTTTGCTCAGCTCAGTTGGCTGATTCCCTGGATAATGTTCTGAACTAAAAAAGTTGAACCCTTTTCATTGTTTGTCATCTTAAAACATATAGTTCTACTTAAATACCTTGATGCACAATTTGAAAATATTTGAGTCAAATTACATTTCTGTTCATAGATTCTGCTTCCCTGTAACCACAGCACAACATGGCTTTCTGTGTGATGTAATGTTGCCTTCTGCAAGTCTCTTTGAATGAGACTATGTACAGTCCCCTATTACAGAGTGCATGTTGCTTCTGAAGGCAGACACATGGTAGGAGAATCTTGGACAAGGATTCAGGTAGGTAAGGAAAAATACTATACTTAGGGAAAAAAGAGAGTAGATAGAAGAAAAGTAAATGTGTCTGTGTTATTAGAAGTAATCGAAAACAGCATAAATAATTACAATATAAGCATATGATTTTCACCAAGTTATTTAACTATGCTGAGTTTCTTGGAACCTGACTGGCCCTTTTCTCTTCTCTTCTCTCTTTTCTTATCTTTTCTTTTCTTCCCTTTTCTTCTCTTCTCTCTCTCTCCTCTTATTCTTTGTTCCCAGAACAGGGCAGAGTCATGATCTCTAAAAACTCCATCTAAGGAAGGAGTCCAACATTGTCATTTCCCTGTTTCCCAACAGCTGCATTACTTCTTTGGACTTCTCCACCATGCCCACTCACTGGGCACCTTTTCCTGCACCTCTCTTTTTTCCTATGAATTAGCATTTTGTTTCCAAACTGTCAGCAGTCTCTTTAATTGATATTATAAAAAAAAGCATATTTTTCTTAGATATGAACAAAAGATGGCTAAACAAGGAAAGGTACTTTAAATAAGTAAACATGAGCAGCTAGGTGGCACAGTGAATAAAGTGTCGGCCCCAAGTCAGGAGGACCTGAGTTGGTACTGGCCTCAGACACTTAACACCCACACAAAAAAACTAGCTGTGTAACCTTGGGCAAGTTACTTAACCCCAATTGCCCTCCAAAAGGCAAACAAACAAACAAACAAATGAATAAATAAATAAACATGGGTTGACATGAAAAAGTATCAACTTCATTTCTTTTTATTTTTTGGAATTTAATTCTTCTTTACCAAATGCTTTATTAACTTTTGTTTATATCATTCATTTCCACAAGATTTTGAGTTATAAATTTTTTCCCTGTTTTTCCCCTACCCACCACCCCAAAATAATGATCTCACTGGATATCCTCTCCTCCAATCTGCTCTTTCCTATATCTTCCCCCATGTCCCCTCTGATTTTCCAGTAGGGCATGGTAGATCTCATGGTGGACCCAGTGCCTGTATATCTTATTTCCCAGCTACATGTAAAATAATATTAAAAATATTGTATATATATATATATATATATTTTTTTTTAAACATCTGATTTTAAAACTTTGAATTCCAGATTCATTCCCTTCCTCCCTTGTCACCCACCCTTACTGGGAAGATAAGCAATGCAATACAGGTTATATATGTGTTGTTATGCAAAACATTTCCATAGTGGATATATTGTAAAAGGTTGACTATATTTCCTCCCATCCTATCCCACCTCCCACTTGTTCTATTCTATACTTTGATCCTGTCCCTTTTCAAAAGTGGATGCTTCCAACTTCCCTCCCCACCAAGCCTGCCCTCCCTTCTATCATCCCCCCTCTTATCTCCTTCCCCCCTACTCTCCTGTAGGGTGAGACACCCTATTTAGTATGTATGTCATTCCCTCTTTAAGCCAAATTCAATGAGAATAAGGTTGACCCATTCCCTTTTGCCTTCCTGTTCTTCCCCTCCATTGTAAGCATTTTCCCTTGCCTCTTCTATATGAGATAGTTTACCCCATCTCCTCTCATTATATTCCTCTCTCACCTCTTAATTTCATTCACCTTTTAAGTATCATCCCTTCCTATTAAATTGGTCCTGTGCCCTCTGTCAATGTATACCTGTACACATATATACACACACTCACATATGTATTCACACGCCTATATACCTCCTATATAGACATATGTGTGTGTATATACACACATGTGTATATATACATGTATATGTATACATACATACATACACACACACATATATACACACATTTCTATTCCTTTCAACTATTCTCATATTGAGAAACGTTTCATAAGTTACAATTATCATTCTTCTATGTAGGAATGTAAATAGTTCAACTTTGATAAGTTTCTTATGATTTCTTTTTCCTGTTTACCTTCTCATGCTTCTCTTGCTTCTTGTATCTCAATGTCAAATTTTCTGTTCAACTCTGGTTTTTTCAGAGAATGTTTGAAAGTCCTCTATTCCACTGAATGACCATATTTTCCTAAAACATGATACTCAGTTTTGCTGGGTAGGTGACTCTTGGTTTTAATCCCAGCTCCTTTGACCTCTGGAATATCATATTCCAAGCCCTTTGATCCCTCTGTGTAGAAGTTACCAGATGCTGTGTTATCCTGATTGTGTTTCCACAATATTCAAATTGTTTCTTCCTGACTGCTTGTAATATTTTCTCCTTGATCTGGGAATTCCGGAACCTGGCTATAATATTCTAGAAGATTGGACAGTGCAGAAAGGCACTGAAAAAATGTAGAGAACAGCTCTCTGCACAATCACTATTCTCTGTGTGGAGTTACTGGACAGAATGTTTGAAGTACTGCAAGCAGTAGGAATAAAACACAAGGAGAAACAAAAGTTGTTTCACTTAGTGTTGCGCATGTGAATTCCAGTGGTAAGTTTTTTGATGGATCAGTGAAGACATATTCTAAGTGGTTTGTCAAAGACATATAGCTCTGGTAAGGAATAGAACAATGTAATTAAAATAAATAGAAAAGGTTGGAGGTAGTTGTAATGGGAATGCAAATTTGGAAGATCTTCCCTGCCCCTAGGCTAA